>NC_090786.1:17225000-17305000 GCF_040054535.1 Antennarius striatus | reverse complement strand
TGAACTCCAAGACCCACCACAAAGATCTCTGGGTAAATGGGCGGGAAGGAAGTGCACAGACAGGAGGACGGGCGTGGATGGAAAAGTGCGCAGTAACTTGGCCGCTACACATCCTTAAGTAACAACACATGGCAGTGGAGGAATTCCACAGTCATGGACACTACATGAAAAAGGATGGGAAAGGTTGTCTGGCTGCCTTGACTGAGCTTCTGACCGGTTCCGAATGGGGAACTGATGTGGCTCTGCTATACCTAATTCCTTTCCATGTTCTCATCCTGGGTAGGCATCACAATGAGCATGATTCATGGGGGTAATTCCAACAGCTACTGACTTGGCTCCTGATTGTGTTTGGGAAGAATGTGACCTCACAATACGCCTCTTTCAGGCCCATCCCTGTCTGACTGTGACCAGCCTCTCCTTGAAGCCATCTTCTGTTTGAGACTGAGGACAAGGGAATGTGGCAGGATGGCAGTACGGCGAGGCTGAGTTGAAGAGAAAAAAAATCTTGCATTCATTGCAAGATGCTCCTCCTTCCACATCATCTCTCTCTCCCTCTCTCTCCCTCTCTCTCCCTCTCTACATCACTCAATCACTCATAGTTTGATAACAAAATGATGTGCAGTAAGGAGGGGAAATTAAAACAGTGAACTTGAAAGCCAACCACCATGACAACCACAGAGACAAGCCCTGTTTGATTGGGGAAGTTGTAGGTGTGATGCCTGTTTCATGTTCCTATATATCAACCGCAAAGAGTATTACAAGTCTTAACAGCAATCTGAACAAGAGAACGTGATCAAAAACCCTGTTTTGCAACATGATATGCCTGAAGCTCTAATCTCTATCTTGTGCTTAAACAAAACTTTGTGGGTAATTATTTAGCTGTAATATGCTATTTGAAACTCAGCTAATTCCTGGTTACATTCCATCTGTCACAGAAACAAAGACCCATGTCTATCTGCAGTCGGTGTTGAAATATAAATTACAAAGCAGAGTGGCTGAGGCAAAAGTAAGCTTTCAGTGGACGGAACATAAAAATACTTAATCATAATTATTGCCAATAGCAAGTTAAGAAAACGTGCGGTCTCACAAAGGTATTTAAAATGATAAAGATATAAGTATACTGTAAGATTTTATAGCCAAGATTGGTGCATCATTCATGTTAAGGTCAACTGAAAAGCTGAAAGACACGCTGAGCTGACCTAAGCAATCCTTTGCCTTTTAACTGTATCACGCCTGAGGCTGAATGTAAGAAGACTATATAATCCTAAATAGGCGTACGGGACATGTTGTCCTCCAGTACAGAATGCATGTCATTTGGTAATCACGTCAAACTTGAACCATTATTGAGTATGCAGAGCTCACAAATATGAGTTATCTCCTTTATAAATAGAAAAGATGAGCTTTTATTTTACTCAATCAGCTCACTCTAAACCCATTTGACCTCACTGCAAGGCAGAAACTATATAAACCTGAACCATCATCAAACACTGAACACACGTGATAATGAAGGGGTGGGATCCGGCACCAGCAATGGCACAAACATGCTGGCACACTCTCTTGCACCACACACATTAAAAGGGTGTTGACAAGTATGTGTTCATATGCAAAGGCGGTTTTGTCATATCACCCTCCCTAACATCCTGCAGCAGTCTGCCTCATAATAGGACGAAATGTGGTGTGATGTCACCTCTGGCATGGACCTGGTGTCTGAAAAGTGTTCATTCGCCACCCAAACGAATGAGACACAGACATGACTCAGAATACGAGTGGAGACTATCAGTTCTTGCTGGTATTTGCCTACATGGCCCACTGCCAGAAGTTAGCCATGTCAACACAACGCAAATCTGATTGTTCAGACTCCAAAACATATCCTCATTCTGTACTATAGCTGTGACACTTCCCTGTCACTCTCACTGGCAGCGTTGGGCTGCTGCAGCAGCAATGCTGGAACTGTCAGAGCGGCATCATTTGAAAACCTCCACAGTCATAATAGAACTTCATCTGGACATTAATCTTCATGCTCTTTCTTGCCGTTAAAAGCCTTGGCACTGCTATACCGAACCTGTGATAAATGTATTGCTCTATGAAGCCTGTGGAGAATGTTTGGATTTCCCAATCCATCCTAATTGTTTGCTTCTACGCGTGAACAGTAAATGAGGGGATTCCTGAAGACTAAAGCAACGGCCCACAATGCAGACATCTTTCAAGTTGAATTTAGCAAGGTCATTGGAAATGTAAAATGTGGACTGATTAGAACTTGCAATATTTGTTCCAAATGTTTGAGTGGAAAAAAAAAAAGACATGCATTTAGGGCGTAAGAAATGTCAGCAGATTATCGAAGGACCAATAAATAACACACTTTGGGCAATTTATTAAGTGCATGCATGACCTGCTTTTTATTAGAGGGAGACACAAAACTGAAGAGTGCACCAAATTTACTCCTTTCTCTCGTCTTAAAATTTGTTTCCTTCCATTTACTGTACTGTTTTTTATTAGAAATGTCTTGCTTTGCCTCAGTTCTTTGACAATACATTCAGTTCTTCCCCCAGTCCCTCAGCTGCTTTTGTTGTACACAAAGCCTTTATTTTTATGTTTATGTGAACCTTTTCCATGATTAAATATTAGAATTTAGACCAAAAGTATTTTCCACATTATATCTCAGTTCAGTGTTCCATGTATGCCTTCAGGAATAGATCTGATATCATTGTTATCTCACTCAGTGCATATCAACATTACCATTTCACCTGACAGGTCTATTGAATTGTGAAGGCAAACAACAGAATGGAAGCGCGCTGTTCTCACTCATGAGAAAGTACACTGGTCCTGTGGGAAGGAGTGAGTTGACACTCAGCTAAATCCATTCAGTGTTTCTATTTTGGTGTAATGTCTAGACATAAAAACAGTTTACTAGGGACCAAAAGCCACAGCTGGGTCATGCAAAGCTGGACGAACTACAAAACAAAAAACTACATGTTGCATTAAAGCAAGTGTCTGCTACTGATTTGCTGCCAGAGCACCTTGCAAGATTAACATTTTACCCCTGATGATATATTATATAGATGATGAAGTCATGTGTTTATTTCCTATGATGCCTTACTGCTGGGGAAAAGATTGTCTGCAGTCATAAAATAGTTAAATAAGCATCTTTTATGGGACGTTCCTCGTATATAAAATTGTTTGCAGTTCCATAAAAAACATGGCTTACAAAGTGCAAGTTAAGGAGTTTGTGTGGGAACTGACCACTTTTTTTCCACACACCAACTCACAACATCTGTAAACAAAGTTAAAGCGTTAAACCATCAACACACACCCATGAGTGTGACCACAGATGAAGTCATCTAGAATAATGAACATTTGAGGATGAGAAACACAGTCTGTGCATTCAATTTAACATAGGTTTGTCTATTATTTTCATTTAGTACTTGTGTCCCCTTCAGATTTATTATTTCCACTATAAACATAATAGGTCAAGATGTGAAATCCTAAATGGTCGTAATGTAACTTGAAATGGTACTTAATATAAATTCACGCTTCAGAGATTGAAAAGTGGATTTACACTGTATAAAGCCAATCTCATAAAAATGATGAAATCATCAGCCATTGTGAATCATCCATACTATTACATCTGACTGCATCATGTCCCTTTTGGAGCTGCCCCTGTCTCCTGCAGCTGCCGAGTGAATCTTAAATGTCTTCATTTAAGATTCACTTCTCCTTGCATGCATTCAAAATTTGGTGCCATTCATATCTGATGGAGGGTATGGTGTATTGAATTACTTCCAATGAAGTACTTGTAGAAAAAAATGACAAGTAATTTAACATTGTGAGCTTGTTTTCCCATTTGTTCCAATCTTTATGTCAAGAGATATATGAAATGTAAAGAGTTCTCTTAAAGAAACAGTTGAGCTTTGTGCTGCAACTGCAGTTTCCTAGTCTGCCTTTGGATGTGGTCATGTGAAACAAAAAGGAAAACACAACCAAATGCAAAAAGTGTAATGCAAGTACAGAAGCAAAACAACAATGCACTAAATGCAGCATCAAAATGCATATTAAAAAAAAAACACAGAACAGGGAGTCAACAAAGATGATTAGCATTTGTTTTACAGGAATCCTCCATTCATCTGTCAAAAGAGGCAGTCAAAAATATTAGGATATGTTGTTTCTCCTTCATAGCAAAAAATGAAAATATCCTAAGGTTTCGTGGTAAACTAAACTGTCTTGGAGTGGCACCGTTTTTTCCTGTTACAAGACGGCGAGCACGTCCAACAAGTTACTGATGATCTTTGCAGATAGCAGTTCCCTACCTTCTCTGGTAGAAGTTAATGTTGTTGTGTTCTCTGCTTTGTGGTTGTGATTTTCTATGTGTTGTTGTCTTTTGATATGTGGAGTTTTTCTATTTGTCAGTGTGACTTGTACATTGTGTTGTCAAATGTAACCAGAAGATTTATTATATAAAATCTCTTGTTTTATTTGAAAAGTATATTGGAAAGTGCACTGCGTAGCGCACAAAAATTGTTTCTTAATAGCAACACACAGCTGACGGTTGGAACCATTCACATGGCCTGGAAGCCATGATCTGTTGATCCAAAGAGTTGATTGAAAGTTGAATTTGGATCCATCCACGGGTAGTGGGACATTTGACTCAAAGCCCCCGACAGACAAAAATTCATAGAATCGCCCACAAAATTAGCATAGATGATGTGGATATGAAGCACCTTTGTTCTTCTAATGTGGATGGAATTTAATTCTGAAAAATGCTGTAAATTACTTAATTCTATCATTTCAGTTGTTGGTAAGTCCTGCCATTATCCAAATCCAGTGCCTGTAAACAAAGTAATTGATTGCAGGTCGACGGCTATAGTCGACATCAGAAACACTTTGACTGATTTCTTTCCTGCTGCAGAACAAATTCTATTTTCTTCTAATCTTAAGGAAACACATGGATGTGAGCACCTTGGTGCAGCATAACAATGATCGTTAAAAGCATTGCCTCGATAAAAAAAAGGACTAAATTAAGCCAAAGTATAGGAAAAAAGGGCCTCAATTAGACTTCACTGTAGCCACTGATGATTGATATGATAGCAAGCCCATTCAAACTGCAAATTTTACACATGATTGAGGCTCTATTGGATGTAATGAAATGGCCTTCCTGAATATTGCACTTGACTGACTGT
Organism: Antennarius striatus; assembly: GCF_040054535.1. Lineage (NCBI taxonomy): Eukaryota > Metazoa > Chordata > Actinopteri > Lophiiformes > Antennariidae > Antennarius > Antennarius striatus. Next base: position 17,299,826 of record NC_090786.1, on the reverse strand, counting down.
GTGACCAGCAGCACAATAGCTGCTATTATAGTTTTGGGCCCTCAACTCAATTTTCATTGTGCCCGGTCTACAGAGTTATTATTGCAGAACTTTGAGTGAACCCGCGGCTTTGGTTTCTTGCTGTTGCGGATGTGACCGTTCTCTCCACCGGGAGCAATTGGCAGAGTGTTAATTGACCACCGCAATCACTCAGCAGATTTATGGAAAGTCTGAGGGGTCACAGGAGACTTCCACGGGAGGCCGTCCAGGGAGCTGCGCTGGCCTCAGAGCTGTGGCTGGGAAATTTCTGGCCTTTGTAACAACAGTACAGGTTCATAAACTCAGCCGTCCTGCACTGACATCAGAGGAAATGCAGATTCATAGAAAGGTTATATGTAAATTGATCATAAATGAAAACATAATGATGTTATGTGTCAGGCCTGAGCATCATGGACGGCAACAAGATGACATTAGAAATCTAAAAAACAACAATAGTGAAAAAAACCTCAGCTGTTATCTATACTGGCATGACCCAGATGTTTATCCTGCACAGACGGGTGGGGTTGTGAGACAGGCGGAGTGTGGGCTTTGGGGTCCATCTGGCAGGATTTAATCAGCTTTAAACAACCAACCTACAACAATGAAGTGATACAAAGCAATCTATAAAAACGCACCCATTTAGCACAACAAAATGATGTGAAAATGTGATGAAATGATTGGACTGGTATCGGTTCTGAGTGATGACATTACAGTAATGATTACTGTTTACCTCCAGGGATGAGTATCAGTATTCTGAAGTGTTGGTCTAAATGAATGTGCATGCGACCCTGCATCTGGACACTCTTAATACGGTTTAATCCTTGTCTGTTAGGCAGCGACGCTTGTCCCCGTGCCAATCTATCTCGTGTGTCAGTTACATTCAAACACAGAAAGTGAGCGTTGAATTAAGTCTACTGTTGAAGGGAACACACCCATGGAATAACAATCACCTGGGGGCCTTTTTAGTTTGAGGTAAGACATAACCATTTTTAAATTCAGCTTCGATATGCAAAATTTCTCTGTTTGATGAGTACACACACACACACACACACACACACACCCACCCACACACACCCACACACACACAAACACACACACACACACACACACACACACACACACACACACACACACACACACACACACACACACACACACACACACACACACACACACACAAATAAAAAAGCTCATTATTTTAATGCAGTATTTAATACAGATGAATAAATGCAATATATCACTCCTTAGATAAAAAAAAACCATTCTGCAGTTAATAATAATTGTTTTGGGTAGCCCATAACTTTCTTGTGATTATATGATAAGCCGAGTCCTGTCGTGTGATGAAAGGAGTAGCTATTTCTTTGTGCATGTTGTCAAGACCTGATGATTTACAAGGGCTCTATGTGTGTTGTGTGCTGCATGAAGCTTGCAAGGGCATGGAGTCGGAATGCCATTCTCGCTTACTTTGATATACCGCCTTAATGGGTTTGTGCTACATCGCAAAATCAACTCGAGCTGTGAAGCAGCTCCCAACAAGCCTTTATGATCCATTAAATACCATGCATGATCTTGCTAGGGTCCTTTTCAGCCAGTTGGCAGAAAATATCAGGCCTGTATCGTACACTGTAAAACCTAGCTCTAACAGGCCGTTACAGTGACATCGGAACAATGTTCTACTGCATTAATGTCAGACAGTGACAGGCTGTAAACTGCAGTACAATCTGGGAGGAATATATCATTATTGTGTGAATATCAGAATGGCATTATTTACAACAGTGCAGCGTAATTTGTACTGTTCATAGCAGTGCATCATGGGAAGAGGAAAATCTGTGGCAACTGTAATTATAAAAGGATTCCAGATATCCAGACCTGCATTGATAAGACAAACTTCAGAGAGTAACATAAGCTGCCATTTTTGTTACGGCCCTGCCAAAAGGGAAGTGGGGGGTGGGGGGATGTGTAGTGATTATGGGTTGTCTTGTCCATCTGTCTGTATGTCCACATACAACAGCAAATGGTCTCCACAAGTTTTCTCAAAGACAGAATTCATTGACATGTCACATGTGCTTTATAAGGGTCTTCAAGGGGTGCATCCCATTAAAGTTCAAAGTTTTTATGCACTTTTTAATTGGGGAGAATTTCAAGTAATTCTTTTCATATTCTGCTGCATTAGTTATTAAGGACTATTCACATCAATCGGCTCAGTAATAGCAGGGCAGTTTGTGTTTCTGGTTCTCAAAGCGTCAAAGTGTTAGGAAAGAGTTTTGCATTGTCATTTCCAAAATGTAATAATTTAATCTGAACATTTATTATTATTATTATTATTATTATTATTATTATTATTATTATTATTATTATTATTATTATTATTATTATTATTATTATTATTTTCTAACGGTATTACTATTATATTGTGTATTTTGTAGTTTATGAGTTGGCAGCTAGCTTGTGTTGTAAAGCAATAGGTAAGTTAGTCAAAAAAACCACTGCTCAAGGTCATTCCATTTACTACTGATGTAATTAGCTTTATGGTAATGTTTTAAAATTACTATGAAATACAGGAAACATACAGCAGCTTGAAATGAACAGACTAGTAAATACACAGTAATTTATCAACAGAACTGGCCAAAAATTGTGTTGTAACTTTTCGTAAGAACAGTAATACAAAGCAACTGTAAAGAACCAAAAACAAAATGAAACACTATTATGTAGGTGAAACTACTTTGAAGTGAAAAGTTGTGCTGGTTTTACAGTGTAACTAGGTTTTGCCAGTGATAGCTTTACTGAAGTCTGCAAATATCCATCCTGTCTTCTCCCTAGTTGATTACATACATTTGTTTTCTCATTATCGAGGCTCTGCGGTTGATGAAATTAAGGTAAATGCGCAGTGTACAGTGTGTTAGACTTGATGACTGCAGACAGCTCGGGAAGAGAGACAAGTCTGTGGAGTGGTTTGAGTTTGGGTGGAGACAGCAGCATTTATTGTAGAACTGCAGACAAATATGCATGGACCCACCCTAGGCGGGTGATCAACTCCTCTGTCATCAGTGTCTTTATCACCCGGACAGAGATTGATATCCAAGGATCAGATTTCCTGGGATTCCTCTAGCCGGAGAAAGTCCAATTTCTCAAACATTTGGAAAACTGGAGCGCCGTTCGACAGCTTTATTGTGCTATTCATGAAAGCTGGCAGTGCTCTGCAGTACCTCCACACAAATAAGCTTCTCCAAGTTGCTTCTCCGTCATGTCAGTCTGCTTATTTCTGATTCTACTGAACAAAATTTTCCGGACCTTTTTGGTGACCATGCATTCATTTTAATCTTTAAATATTGCAATCATATTTGTCTGAGTTTTTCTCCTGAGTATAAATATATTCAAGCAGTTTGTGAATGATGTTTCATGCCTCATGTTTGAAGTAAAGAGAGAACAGACGTGTGCATGGAATTTTCTTTGCATTGTCATGTAGATGTCTTCCTCTTGCATGTTATCTTGTTTCCTGTCAGTTATTATTCCCAAATACTGCTTGCTTTTCAAAGTGAATGTGATACTTACGCACCCAAGGTTTCTAAGCTGCATGCATTTTATGAGTCTGCACTCAAATGAATTGAGGGGAATTCCTAGTATATTTCCAAGATATGTTTTAGATTGAAAACACCAGTGAGTCTGCATGTTTTGTTAAATTGGCATGTATCATGGAGCATCTAGGTCATGGGAAGATAAAATAGGAAAATCAGACATTTCCTGCTCTTTTAGGATAATGTTTTCTCATTCAATCTGATAGTGATATACCAGGAGCAGAGCAGGAGCAGAGGGAAAGCAGAGGTAGAGGACAGGGTCACAGTGGGCATGAGCTGCAGGAAGAGAGCAACAACAATACTTCAATACTTCAAAGCATCTTGGTTTGTATTTGATCCATTGTCCCTGCTGTTCTTTAGAGTCCATCACCAAAATGGCATCGTCTTACCCCGGCTGAAAGGGTTTGTATAGCTGAGATGTTCTGTCAGATTAGGTCAGGTGAAGCCCACAGTTAGAAGAGTGGGAGGAATGGTATTTCATCAATGTTTTCGGTCTGTTCTGTTTCAAAAATGAAACTTTTGTTAGATTTACTTGTATTTTATCTGCAACAGATGTTCTAAGAACAATCTTTGTTTTATAGATTGTGTAAAACAAGTGCATTATGGCCACAAGCTGCTTTTTGAGCCAGACAAGCAAACTGTGTTTTTTGCTCTCATTTTATAAGGTTTGCAAAGCCCCCAAAGGATTATCACAATAGGCAATTTTATTCCTCACCCAATTGTGCAACTGTGTAATTACCATCGTCTTCTAGGTCTCGCTCAGGGGCAAAATTGATGGGTGGACTATTTTGAGAAATATGTAAGTAAAATCCAAAGAAGGCAGCATCTCAGAGGGACACCACAATGAAGCAAAATGTGGAAGACACTAATTAAGCAATGTCATGATTTATTGTCAGTAACACAACATTTACAGCTTCGACCCCAAAGGCTTGGCATCTTGGAAAATGTATTGTTTGGTCAAAGAGCTGTTAACTTTGTCCCCTAGTCTGGTTTTAACTGAAGGTTCAGGAGGTCAAGAAATCTAAGATTATATGACTCGTGTTTAAAATTATTTAGATGAAAATCATGATATATAATAGCCATGTTTACTTTTTGCCATTTCCGTGTTCAGAAATTTTATTCCTAGGCTGTCAAAACACTATTCACTATTTTATTTACTATATTTATACAAAAAGACATATTTATTTTTTCAACATCTATGACCTTGTTACTTGTATAAAAGCATTTGTCCAGCATCACATATTTAAATTAAACAGGCTTCCTAGAAATCCTCTCTGCATTGACATTTGCAGAAGCCTTACTTCAGACCACAGGCTTTTGGCAGGCTCATGAATTCACAGGACAGAGATGTTATCGGGCCTTAGGGAGGATGTTTGGGGAGTGGGAGTGGAAGAGCCGTGGGCCTTCAGTGTGTTAATGCAGCTAACAGCCAGGAAGGGAGAGTGTTGAGTCTGCAGATTTAAGCCAGCTACCGATGGCTATGGGGCTAAATACTGACCCCATAGACTAATAAAGAAAATCACCTCAGGCACGAGCCACAGGGGTCAGAGGTAACGGCATGGCTGGGAAAAACACGGGGCATGGCTTTCTATCACTCCTCTGCCTAATTGAAATGACAGTTGAAGACCAGTGGGGGTAACTGTGTTTATTTACGTCTTTGTTACACTGTGAGCAAGCACAAAGATATGCCTGGCCCGGCCAGGGATGACATCGGTCCTGTATGCTGTCTGGCTCCAGGATCTCTGCTCGAGTACAATAAGCACTTCCTGTCTGCCATCAGATTTTCCTGCATTCCACCCAGGCCTGGGATGGGGCGAGGGGACTGCTGCGGACAGGGTTTTGTGAAAGGGTATGAGTCCAAATCAGACAATATGGACCTATTCCCTCCTCTTGACCCCAGAGCTAAACCTCAGTCTAAGCTGATGTGCATCAGAGAGCTGAAACTGGCTGCTGTGGCTGTGATGACACCATGTCTCAAACTGATGAGACAAGCTATTTCTATAAAGGCTATGCAGCACATTGTGTTAGAATCATGATGTAGTTATAATGAAGAGTAAATTGTATACAAATTAGACCATATTAATAATTTTTAAAATAGTAATTTTAATTCAAGATAACAAATTTAATTTCTATTGATATGCATCTTTGAATTTTGTCCAGTTTTAAAATGATAGCATAAAAGCATAATGGCAATACTCTTCTATTAGTGTATACTTAAATGTAATTTATAAACAATATGTCATTTTTTAGATGAGGTCTTTTTAATCATGAATTTGAACTTGTGCAAATTATTGATGCACCATAATGCTGAAATTTTTGTTATTGTGTGGACATTCATTGTCATCTGCCATGCAGAAAAAAATACACACGCATATAACTGATATAACAGCAGCGGAATATAAGAGCTTTAACCCCATGTCATTCTGAATAACAACAGCAAAACAGCAAAATGATAAGAATAGCATAAAATGGAACGTTACACATGCAGTAGGAAAACAGCGTGAATACAAATTCAGTGCACAGATACTAAACTATCCTTGCGTGACAAAAAAGCCCCCTGATGTTGCTATTTGAAGAAAAGGGGGAAGACAGTTTTCAAGCTCTCCTGTTTCAGTGGGGTCAAGGTGAGAGAGCAACCTTCAGCAACCTGAGTACTAAAACAGTCTGCTGCTGTCTGGCGTGACTAGACATGCACCATGAATGGCCTCCTGAGAGGATTGTCACAGGAGGAAAGAACGAGGATACTCCTCTCTCACACCCCAGTTGCACAAAGTACACAGGAGATTATACATCTGCTGGAGCAAACAGAAGCACATCATTTACATCATTACAAAGAGATTTGTCTTGTGGTCAAGTCACAGCAGGATGGGGGATCAGTTATTCAATTCTGAGAACTGTACTTCCAGTTAGAGACACTGGTTGCAGGCTTTATCTAGTACATGGCTACTGATACATATGATAAATCTGGACAGAATGAGGTAAAGGGATTTGAAAGTGAATGAATCAACACACACAGACAGCATTTTCCTATGTGGAATGTTATTTCTGCAAATTGGATCTTTTCTCATGCTAATCCTGATAATAAGCTTGAGATCATATCCATTCAGTGCAGGAAATGGGCAACTATTGTGTTGCCTTTTTCTAATTTATCTGCAGAAAAGGTTCAGGTTTCTGTCCGCACTTCATTGTGTGAAGAATTGCCGCCCAGTTCCTTAAATGTTGATGATTTGCATGAATGCAAACGGTCGACACGGATGGGCAGTAAAAATACACTGCAGTACATTTGATGGCACTGTGTTATCATTTTTGTTAAAGCCATCCTAGGTACTGCGTATTATTATACCAGTATGCAATGGAGGCTATCAATGGAGGCCTTTGTGCCATCCTGCGTCACCATGCCAGACCTTCATAAACAGATTTCAGTAAGTGATGACGGGAGGGAGGAGAAAGAAATGGTGTGCCCCTTTTCTTTTGCTCCAGTTTCCAGTATTAAATGGGGTTCTTTCAGCCGGAGATTCACTGGATGGGCATAATCCGGCTAACACACACACATGCACATGCACACACACGCGCACGTGCACGCACGCACACACACACACACACACACACACAGACACACACACAAACAGCATAATGTAAAATATAAAAGTAACTAAATCCTTCAATCTGAAAACGTCTCTCTGATCGCATCGATCTGGAGAATGAAGTGGATGAACAGGTTCAACCTTCTGTGACACATTTATTTTTCCATCTGGGATGTCTATCATAAAAATGTTTTTAGATTTATAATTGGCCTTTAACGTCTGATTCATTTTCACGTTGAGCAATAAAACCTTTGTATAAGCAGTTTCTGAAAAGCCAGTTTTGTACAACTGTCATCCATAAATCAAACAAATCCACTTTAATGGACGTCACCATCTTTGTTTTCCTTTTACATACTGACAGCGCAGATGAGGGTTTAACTTGGGAAAGAGGTGGAACAAAAAGGTAAACCAGACAACATCATGAAGATGGTAAAGGGCACTAAAGCTCGACATGTTTGTCAGAGGACTAATTGGTTGATCACAAAGCCGAACAGGCAGTTCAGGTGTGTTTCATGACAGCAGTGAATGGAGTGAGGACAGAAGGGCGCCTAATATTTTCATCACACCCTTAAGTGATCATTCATGTCATATTTGTGGTGTTCGTGCACCACAATTTTTCCAAAACAACCAGCAGGATGTTTACTCAGATCCAGAGATTAAATCATGTCAACATCAAAATAAGGTTTTATACTATATATGGTTGTCTGTCATCTGACTTTAATTTTATTTTTCTTAAATAAGGCCATTGGATTGATTTCTGTTATATCACAAAACTAGTGACAAAAATGACTTTCCTATAGTTCACATTCCACTCAAACTGTAAAGAAACAAACATAACACAACACACATTTTATTTAAAATCATAGATTTTATTTGCACCCTTCTGGGTTGCCATAGTAAAGGATCTTTATGAGGGCCAGTGTCCTGAGACACTCCTTGATATTTTACAGTTTTTTTCAGTCGCTAACAAGCGTTTGTCCAAACAGTAGTCACATTTTCTAAACTCTTAACACAGGCTCCCACCTAGAAACCACTGTTGTCCAAATGGTTAATTTTCTTCTAAAAAGCACATTGTGGTAATAAACACTAACTCTTCATTTCAAAATAGAATACATCTTTTTCTGCACACACACTTTACCAAAACACTGGATATCCGACTCAAAATCTAGTTACTGTGTCAAACAATAATGCTTGTTTTCACTTCAGAAGATACATGCAGTCAATCAAAGTACAACAGGTTTCAAAATACTGGGTATTGTTAACATTTGAGAAATTACATTGACTTTTATGTTTGTTTTACTGGTATTTGCATAAAAAATGTGCACAGAATTTCTTGGTTGGGAGCTTTATGTCCACATGCAATGTTCACATTCAAAAGAATTCCAGTAAAGAGCAAATCAGTTTTCTTCCTTTACAGTTTGTTACAGTAGGTACAGTAAAAAGTACTGTTTAAAATATGATAGAACAGAAAAAGCTTAGTGAGCAAAATATTCACGAAAACACACAAGAGCGTTCTGAACAACAAAAACAACGACAGCAAAAAGCACAGAAAAAAAAGGGGGCGGGGGGGCTTAAGTAAAAAAACACAAAATTACTGTCTCTAATCTCTACAATCTCTGATATCATCCAAGGCGATGCACCTGGGATTGAACCGATGGGTATGCCGGATCCACCCTTGGCAATGATCAGCAGTGTGTCAAAGGGGGGGCAATGACTCAGTGGTAGAGCGGGCCATCCAATGTTCCAAGATCGGCGGTTCGATTCCCACTCTTGCCCAAAAATAATCGGAGTGTGAGCTGACAGTGGGAGGTGTCAGCTCACCTCTGGAGCGCAGCCAAGGCACCATTGAGCAAGGCGCCGTCACCCTTAGAAGGTGCTCATTTGGGCGCACCGTAAATGAGTGGCCACCACTCTACCTCCCCCTGCATGCATACAGGACCCGTGTGTGTGTGTGTGTGTGTGTGTGTGTGTGTGTGTGTGTGTGTGTGTATGTGTGTGTGTGTGTGTGTGTGTGTGTGTGTGTGTGTGTGTTCAAGGCCTGTACACACTTATATATACACGTGAGAATTATTAACACTATAGTGTGCCACTAATTTCCCTTTGGGGAATAACTGAGCATATAAAATTTTAAAAAAGGAAAATTTAAAAAATACATATTCAGTTGTTTGTTTATCAGCTGTGATATATTGTTTTTGAACTGAATCATTGCAGAAGCAGAGGTTTTTAAACTGTACCTAAGGTTTGGAATATTGTTGTTGCTATTGTGGGATGTTGTGTGTTAACATCCGAAAATAATAGAAAAACAATCCACTATTTTGTTGGGAGGTATAGTTTGTCTGTTAAGAAAATGAAAGCATTGTGGAAATATGTTCATTGACTGCATATTGTGTGAAAGCAACATGAAATGTGTGAATGGTATGGCCAAAGACCGATGCTGTGCTAATTGTGTTTAGAGTTTTGAAAATGTGACCACTGTTTGGACAAACGTTCATTAGCGACTGAAAAAAACTGTAAAACCACTAAACTCCAAACTATTAACATATGTCAGAGCAGACACATCACAAATGATCCACAATAAAATTGTTGTGCCGGTGAATGTGTAAAACAAGTGCTCACATTTTTAGCCTCATGCTAGAGACATGCTAAAGATAGTATGGCTGATCACAATACAACAGGTCCCTTGAAAGCCATCGTCAGCTACTTCAACATATTTTAAACAACTAACTAGATCCACGTGAATCTTTATTTTCTATTTTTTCAGTAAAGATTTTAAGACTTTTTCCTTCCTGTATTTCATTTTTGGGTATTGCAGTAAAAATGCATTTAATTCAACTTAAAAAGGCTCACTTAGTTAGACATAGATTGCTCTGAAGATGAAAAACTTCATTGACATTTAATAGTGTGATGTTCTCAAATCAGCGAGCAGACAAACTCAAACTTGGCCCTTAGTAAAGTATTTGTTTTCAGACATTTTCCCCATGAACAGGTTAAAGAAATTTTTCTCATCTCATGACTCATGTAACCACAGGCCCTGTAGTTAATTGTTGGTTAGCTGGTTTAAAAATTTTAATTTGTGATTCATGGTTTGTCAGAGAATAATATCTCCAGAACTATTGGTCAGCCGTGTCAGTACTTGCCATGAAATGATCCACATTTAAGGAAGTTGAAGGATATTAAGCATATTTCCTATTCACTAAAAAATCATGTTCTCCGCCCTGATTCTAACCGACACCATGAAGGCAACAAAGTAAATCCTTTCTGTAATGGCTGTCAGATGGCATTTCCATAAAATACTCTGGTGCTTTGGATCTCTGTCATATTTATAATGCCATTGACCTGTTGGCAAGCTTCACCTCCTAGTGCTAACACTTCAATGAAAACTTCATGAGGTCACGGTAAATTTGTCCCAAAGAAAAGATGTCCATGAAGAGTGCTGATTGTGGTGAGGCCCGTGACCATTGTCGCCATCTGCTCGCTATCCCCTTCTTCAAAGAAGATAATTGAATCTGAAATCACTTTTCTCTCTTAGATTAGGAGTGAGGGTCATGTCTGTCACTGAAGTCTCCACCACAATACTGTGAGCCCTTGTTTGTGTTCTTTATAGAGCTCGTCCCTCTGGTTGTCTCTTGCAACATCTGCCCCTTACCCTCCAGATCAATATGGACTATCTAATCACCTGCCACACTTAATTAAAACCCAATCACTGCCTTTAAGAAAGGCATTAAAGGGCAAAAGGGGGTAATGCGAATAAGACTTCAATTGTGTGCTTTGTAGAGACTTTGCACAATAGAGGTCGGTAAAAAAATAGCTTATGAGCTGGTTTGGTGAAAATAGGTCAGTGTTGGCAGCTGTGGGTAATGTGTCACAGGCCTGGCCTGTGGTCCAGCACGCTCACCAAATTTAAAACCCTTTGTGTCATCCTATCGGCACTAATTTGCCTTTTCATCAAGTGTTGTAATGAATTTGCAGTGATTTCTATGAGGGCACAGACATCATTAGGAAACCTCAAAGGGACCAGAAAATGGACAAGCCAATAGTTGGCCTTTGTCCCCAGTTTACCCATTTCTAAATACCCTCGATAGCAGCATTAACATCCCTGCCTGATGAGGCTCAGATGCTTTGGACATTAGTGACCATATTGGTCTGCAAGAAAAAAAAAGGAACATTTCATGACAAAGAAAAACCCACAGCAGAAAACAAAACCACAGACCGGATTCCAAAGTTGCACGCAAATCAGAGTCCAGCCTGCATTACTCAGTAATGCATCATGACAGTCCTTAGTGTCTCTAAGATTAAAGGTCATTTGATTTCACTTAGTATCCTCGAAGATATCTCAGCAGCCTAACTCCCGAAGTAGTCAGGGAAGGACATAAGCATATCTACACACACACTGGTATTTTCATGGGAAAATGCAGTCACATCTGTTTAGTTGAAGCCTTCTAGTTATGGCCATGATGTCAATAATTGTTTGCATGTACATTTGGAGAATGGGTAGCCATCGAAGACTGCATCTTGTAAAGCAGGTTTGAGTCAACTCGCTGCAGTCTGTGGTAGTAGAGTCAGGGTTTCACCTCTTTTTTCCTTTTTTTCTACTTTATCATTCATTATTTAATCTTTTTCCCTCTCCTCCTTACACATAAACCACCTCACATGGTCTCTCCTCAGACCATAAAACAAGAGTGGAAAACTAATGACACAAACTTTTCTGACATCCATAGACGTGTGGTCCCCTTTTATATGCCTCACTCATTCACTCTTTTAAAAAGGATTAAAAAAAAAATAAAGAGATGGCAGTCTCTCAGAGATAGATGTGGTGTAAGAGTCCCTCATATCAAACACAAATTCTGTCAAATGAATATTTAGATTCCAGTAGGTCAATCAGCTGGTCTAAGAATAAATTATTTTGTTGAGCTTTTCTGCCACACTAGGCGTAGAAAAAGCTACAGTTCTCATGAGAAGAGTCTGTAAATTATTTCCCTCCTGCTTCAAAGTCTAAACAACAAAAAAGGTTAGTGTTTACGTGTGGTGTTTCTGTGTTGTTGTGTTTGAGTATGTCAATCCTGGCTGGATTCAACTGAGCGTGTGCAATTGTAAACGATATTTGGGACTCACAGCTGTCAGCTTGCATGCGACAGTCTGAAGGACAACATGAGAGGATGTCGTTTTTCATTTTTGTAGATAAATAAAATTGTTTAAGGGTCACTGAAACGAGGGGTGGGGTTGGGTCCTGTTGCATTATGGTACTCTCGATCAAAGTATCTTTTCTCTCTTTTCCTCCACGCGCCGTCCCCCCAGACTTCCACCTCACAATCCAACCCCCAGACCATGTCTGCCTTGCTGTTGCTAATCATTGGTGGTCTCCTGACTGCCACTAGTAATTGATTAGGGAGCATAAGACCAGTGGGTGAGGGGGTACAGAGGGGAAAGTTCAACCTAGAAGTTCTCAAGGTCACTGCCCTTTCCTTTTCCCCCACCGGACTTATTTTCTCATGCTATTAGGTATCAGCCACAAGGGAAACTGCAAATATTTGCCACACTTGGTCCAACTTCTAAGAGGTTTGGTGGTGCTGAGCACAAACAGGAAGATCTGTATAAGCAAAATTGATGCATCTGTTTAAGTAAATCTCGTGGTGAAAAGGCTCAGTTGGCGATGTGTTGATTTATCTGTTGAATTGGGAACTCAACATCTTTGGTTGAATGTGCTTACTTTTGCAGACCCCCCTGGCTGAGACTGCTACCACATTGTTTGGCCTCTGCGGTCACTCAACATCCTTCACGATATATGAAAGGTTCTGCATGTTATTCTAAAGAAGAAACTCCCTCCAATTCCTCCTTGTTTTACAGAACGAGGTGACATTCCTGCCTCTGGAAAGTGACTCATGCTCCTGTCTTGTTTAGCAAATGCAATTACAGCCTGGTTGAAACACTCTCTTCTACTGTGAATCTGTGTGAGAGAGCCTCTGTGCTGTTCTTTTGTGTGGCTGTGAGTTCTCTGTGGGGCCAGGGTCACTATGGACCCAGAGCCCCAAAACCTATGGAAACATGACTGTCACAGGAAATGTTCAACATGTTCAACTGTGCTGCAACAGAGCAAGAAGTGAGGGTGTTTCAAAGAGAGCCCTCTAGACCTGATGGTTGTTGTTGATGTTGGCTGCGAGGCCATATGGAGACTGTCTTCTCTCACTGGTAGTGAGAGAAGTGAAAACACACTTGGAGCATGTTCAGATGCTCAGAAACCTACATCCGGATGTTAAGGTCAACTCAGCAAGTGCACTGAAGCCTGTTCATGTAACTTTATGAATGCATGTCAAACAAAACCAATATGTAAACTTGAAGACAAGTAATTAGAATATGTAGTGTAAAACTTACATTGTCACTCAGAGGGTGGAGACTAATGGGCTCCCATGTCTGCTCCATGTCATCTCTCCCTGAGATGGCCCCACGGTATGGATGCTACGAGGCATTCATCTTTGTCAGCTCTACTAAATGCACTGTGTATGAACATGTGTCACAAGGAACTAATTTTACACAAAATTGCTGGTAAGATCACAGATTTACTTCGAATTTCAAACATATTCCATTTAGGGGAGATGGTGAATTAATCCTTCATTGGTCTTTTACTTCCCTTTGTGCTTATGTATATTCAAACTGGATGTAAAAGGAATAATGCTCAAACTTGATATTCTTGGATACATCAGATCAAGATATCATGAAAGCTGGCTTCAATAGGCTGCAAATAAAAAGCACTTGTGTGTTTTAACTTCGTACAGACGTGAATACCAGAGGAAGCCTTTAAAAGAAGTCCTGGGCTCTGGTTTACGACCGGTGTTGGAAATCTTCTCTCTACTGCCCCCATTTGTTGATCATTCGCTATGTCACAGATCCCTACTATAAATTCCAATATTACACATTGCACCATGAGAGCGTCCTCTCAACTGCAAAATCTTACAGTTTGCAAGCATTACATGTATTTTTGTGTAGCGTACTGAATCTCAAGAAGGGTTTACAGTTGATGTAAGGGTCTTCTTCACTCTACATCACTGGTTCTCCTGACTTGTTCTCCTGCTGCACTGAGCATATTTACTAGCCTTTTGTGTTTGTGAGTCTTCCTCAGATCTGAGATCAAAATGAATACAAGTAGTTTCTGACTTGCCCCTAACTGAGTCTATTCTTCTCTCTGTAATATGTTTTCTCCCTGTGGAAACCATCATACATGGGTACCCATGAATGACATGGGTACAAAAGCATGCTTTACATCATGACAAAGACTATTCAGCCTTATAATTTGTCTGTCAGTAGTCAGCTGACCATTCACTGGGATTAGCTGGAGGTGCTGTAATCCCACGCTAAGCAACAAAGTCCTTTTTAGCAGAAACATTGACCAATAAAATTAATAAAATTGACTTGTAACTTTTACTTGTATCTGTTTTTAGTGTGTGGAACTGCAAGCCTACAAAATGTGTGTAATGTAAATTAAAAATAGTTACTGTGTCCGAGGTCATTTATTATTGTGGCATATAACCATATTGTTAAAACCCCAAATGAAAAACATTTTATGGTTAATGTTAATTTAAATATAAAGTGGAATTTTCTATCTACATGTAGGTATTGTGATATTTGTTTTATGAAATAACTGGATCACTTTAAACCCAAAGATTTTAATCAAAGGTAAGGTTCTTGGCTTCAGTGGAAACCTGATGGGGGTAGAAAGAGATTAGTAATATTTCAGAAAAAAACAACAACATACTGGCTTCATTTTACCTTAAAGACTGACAGGTGAGACAGGAATACTGGTGCTGGTGTAATTATTCCCATCGCTCTACTGTCACATCTTCAGTGTGAGAAAGTAAAACACAGATATCATCCTTTAATACGGGTCATCAATGTGGGTGGTGTTCAGAATGGTTTTCACCTGATGCTGGGTGATTTATCATGTCAGGGAAAACAGGACTGGACCTGCGGAATGAAGTAAGTGTCATTTGATGCTGTGTGGGGTAAAAGAGCCAGGCATTCATCAGCCCATATTCTCACCCGCTAATGCTATTAGTCCATACAGGCAAAGTGAACACTGACTTGTGATACCATCATCACATGCACAATCCAGTAAAGACATGTGCATATATTCACATGTATTAGATAATGATGAAGATGAGTTATAATTACTTATTTGTCATTATTTACATTAATACATTTATCAAGATTTTTGGAAATGCACAGATTTTTTGCAGGATATTCCTCATTACTAGAACCCTTTTGAAGCAGAGCTGCATGTACAATGATGCTGCTTTACATATCAAAGACCTGCATAGATTTCAAGTGTTCACCTGACCTGAATCGCATGAATTGGTCAGTTGTTTTCTCTTGTACCCTAAGCAACACGTTAGATACAGATGGTGTGGAATCTATCACAGAGCAGTATTAGATCTAAGACGAGTGCTTGGTTCAGTGGATTAAAACATAAGTTTGGTGCACTTAGCAGTGAAGAACAGGCAACCTCTGCTATGACAAGTTCAGCTGCAGTGAAGGAACAGTCTCATAGGCGTTCATGGAGAAAGACCATTCTTCGTATCTCATGTGGGACGTTCTGCTGCTCATGTTTGCAAGGTGAGAAGGACGATTTCCTGCAGGAGCAGGAAACAAATGTTTGTGGGGGACCGCAACATCCTCACTTGGATCAACAGGGGCCAGGTGAGAATGAGGCTATACAGATTACAGTGGAAGATCTAGGTATAGATAATACCGGTTTCAGCCTGTTTGACGAGGACTCCCTGCCACCAAGGAGCAGCGCTGTCAGCTCAGGGTCGGCCCACCCAAGGACTCTGAAAAATATTCAGCTGAAGCCTCTGTGTTCACTGCTCATGCAGCATCAATCCAAACCAGCAATCATCAGCACCAGTACGTATGACAGTGAAGAAGAGGAAGACAACCCATTGCTGTTTGGCACTGATGGCATAACAACTTCTGGAGGCCTTCTGACTCAACCTGTCATCAAACTAATCCCACCCAGCCCCTCTGACGTCACTGAAGATGATCAGTTCTTTGAAATAAATTCAGAGAAAAGTGTGCCATGTACTTCTGCAAGTGATGGAAACTTTGCTGCTGGTGAGAAGAGTTATGAGGAAAAGATGGAGAGAGTGGAGATGGTGGAGCCAGCAGACGACTTCAGACAGGCAGAAAACCAAGTTAGTTTAGAATGGGCAGCTGAGCCTCCAGAGGGCTTTAGTGATCATTTAGGAGAGGAACAAGAGGCCATGCCAACCAAACAGCGGGATGAAGAGAAAACCAAAGCCAGGTTGTTTCATAGAACAATCCAGGCAGCCCATCTGCAGGGGTACGCTCGTAAAAGTGAGTCCAACAGCAAGAAAATCTAAATGGATTGTTAAATGGAAGTAACAGTCTCATATTTGGGGATATACAGTTGTGTGTTTTCTTATTGGTAAATCAATTTGAATAATATGTAGCTTCTTAGTGAAACGTCGTGCTCACAAAATCGTAAATATAATAACATTCTGCAATTCTGACAATTTTGGATGTTTAAAGCAAAACAAAGACTAGCATCGAGCAAGTACATATGTTTACATATTTTAAATATATATTTTAAATGTTACTGCTTCAATTGGTAGCACTTGACAAAAACAACATTACTTAACCTTTATTACCCATGATTCACCTAAATAATCATGTCAAAATGTGTCCTGTTAAGAATAACCATAAGCATTGGTGAAAAAATATTACAAGCAAATTTCAAATGCTTGACTGTTTCTGTAATATTTCAAAGGAATTTGTCATTATGGAACTCTAGGTTTTTCTTTCCAACACAGGTAACCCCAACACTGGAATAAAACTTATGTCACTTATTGAGCACAATTTAGAGGAGTTTGTTTTTGGTAAATTTGTAACGTGTATTTAAATTGCTGTGGTTCCATCTCAAAGCAATGATTCATTCCATCCAGTAGAGCTCACGAGTCACCTCTTCATTTTGATCTCAGTCCCCCATTTAGATGAAATTGGAGTCATTATGAGGCATGGCTACAGTACCTTGAACGACTCCTTTGGGAGTTGCAGAAGTTTGCCTTTGTTGGATTCTCTTTTTAGCCATTGTTCCAGTATTCCCAGTGAGCGCTAGAGCAGGCGGTTCCCAGGTTTTGGGTTCCTGTGACTCAGCATGCTCTCCTCCCTCAGTTGTCTCTCAAAGAGCTTACTTTCTTTTCAACCAGAAGAGGACAATGATACTGGAACCGATATTCATCGCTTTTGCCTATCTGTTACATAAATGTGCTGAAAAGTTCTGTAGAGCTTTGTTTTGTAGTGAACCCTGTATGTGTGTGTCAGTGTGTTAATGCTTGTCAAACTTTGCAATCAATGAATCCAGGTTATCTGGACTGTATGTGTGTGCATACGAGCATTCATGGCGTTGTTCTCTGCTAAAGTTCACTAATTGTTTACCTAGCCTCAACTATGGGCCGTTTACACAACAGTGTGTTTTGTGTTTGACCTTTTGTTAACTTGACATCAGTGTTTTGGGGGCCGGTAAATTGCAACTTCTAAAATTGAGTTGAAAAACATCTGGCATGTCCACTGTGATAACCTGAGCCCATAGAACTAGTTTAAAATCAAATCTCAATGCACAGCAGAACAACAAAAATAATGGTGGACTTTTGGTAGTAGTTAGCACTGTTTACTCTACTGATGTTCATGCTTTATCTTCTGTCTGGACAGAACTGTGGATGAGTGTGCAATCACCATCACATCATTCATTGTTCATTCAATGTTGAACACCCTGGGGCACATGGTGTTAAAAGTTACACTGCCAACTACTGGCGTGGTGTACATATTACAACATGCACAAGGATCTTTTTCAAAAAGATGTCCTGTGTAAGTGGAACTTTTTTTAAATGAATGTGAAGAACTTCCTACAGACTGGGAATCATGTCAATCTCTCATTGCTAGTAATTTTCCCTTTTGGGGCTGTGTCCCTAACTCTGGCCATAAATCTCCTGTCCTTTGTTTTAGCTCGGCTTTCTTTGATGACACAAGCTGGACATGGCTCCCGTCACGTGGGTGTACTGCGGCCCATTAGCACGTCCAGACAGCTCTGCAGCGTGTCTTCATGCATAACAAGAAGTCACAGAGTGGGACTGGAAGGGATTTCCTCAAAATGTTGTGTCTGAGATCTCTTGGCGGTTCCTCATGCATATTTTCACATTTACCCAAGTCTAATCTCTTTTCTCATTTGGCTGATCTAGTCAAGGCGGTTGTGTTTTTCATTTGTCTAGCCATTAGCCAGACAATATGATCCTCTACGGAGTGACTCACAGGCCAACCAGGTGATGAAGAGAGTGCCAACTCGCTGCCCCCCCCCTTTGCACTCCACTGTCTCTGCAGGATCCAGACAGGATTCCACTACTGACACACATAAATCAATTACAGTCTTATCTGTTTCTGACTCTGTGTAAACTCCTCTTCATGTCAAAACAGTCTCTCAGAACCAGGCGATTCAAATGAAAAACATGTGTTTGAGAAATTACACTTTTTTTGTTGAGTTAACTGAAAAGACTTCCGTTAGCGTGTTTGAAAGGTACAACTCAGAACTGCAAACATTCCAACGTCTTTCATTATCACATCAGAGCGCTGCGCAGCCTGAGAAAGCCCGAGCCCAGATTGGATGCCATGTTCTCAGCCTCATTTGTCTTGCTTGTTATGATAGAAAAAAAAGATATCTGTTTGTTGACCAAGTGACATTTGGAAAATGTAAGAATATGAGTTTCTGTGGGAAAGAACTTGGGTTGTCAGAGAAGTATGTCATCAAACAGATGGACATTTAACAGTTTGCCAAGTAACCCTTTCAAGCTAAAGTCACTATCAGCACCAGCTAATGTGCTGCAAATAGAGCTGGTGACCTGTGTTCCAGAAAGACAGAAAACAGCTAAAACCACAAAAATATGTGTTGAAGACAATTAATTAGAAAAAATACAACCAACTTGAACTACTATAGGATTCTTGCCTCTTTTGCAATGCAGATGACCTGATTGACACAGATGTGAACCGGCCTGACAAGCTGAAAGCTGACCTTTGTCTACATCCTCACGCCATCATCATGGATGCATTTATTCACAGACGGGTATGACAACCATGCAATGATTTTTTTTCTCCTAAAACCTTTCTCATGATCTCTTCATTATGTATGTCACATGTCCATCGATCCATGGCCAACAAAGCGCACACATAAGGTATTGAAAGGTATCTAATGAATCACTGTCACTCTGTGAAGAAGTAATGTTTATCTAATTTGTACAGTGGTTGTGTTTCATGATTGGTGAAGCTGAACATCCCGTGCTGTAAATTGATTTCACTGGGATGTATTTACACTTTAATAACTAACTGAAAGCTGTATTATATGGCAGAGGCTGAATAACTGTTCTCGCAGTGTGGAGGACACCCTGATCAGGAGCTCCACATTCCACACTTTAACCCAGACCTCAGGCCACCCGGAAGAGACTGGTTCACCCAAACTACGCCGTACAACCATTGGTGTGTCGAGCATTGTTGCATTATGGACAAACAAAAACTGTTCTGCATAGTGCTTCTGCTGAAACTCATATATAATTAAAAACCATCTTACTAACTGTGTTTTTTCTTTTGTACAGCATCATACATGCCTCAATCCAAGGATCAGAATGGAAACTTTCCTGGGAAGGTACAGTAAACCATTAAAACAGGGCCTTCAGGGTGGCATCAGCACACAGCTCAGACCTGCAGCAATTACAGAATATGCTCTGTTTATATTTCCCAGCTCTTGATCTGTCAAAGCAATGACTCTGCAAATAGTCTCAGAATTTTAGTCTTTATGTCCAGGATTTGCCAAGCAAGATTGCTCGTATCCTGAGTGATCCTTGGGTTAGGCTGAAACACAAAATGGAAAGATTTCAAATTGCTCGCGTCCTGCACTTCTGTCTCCATGTATTATTAACTATTTTATTTTCCTTTGGTAACACAGTGATTACACACAAGTGATTTATGCTACATGTATTTTAAGGAGCAAGGCTGTACACCTGAGCTCCACACTGGGGCCTTGAATTAGACCAAATGGATGAAACTATGAAAGGATGGGATTTGGAGAAATAATGATCCAATACGTTTCTTTTTTTTTCTTTTTGTAATAGTGAATACAGTACCTTAATACAAAGCCAACCTCTTACCTCACTGCCTCTAATCAGTCCATTGTCTCAACTGGCAGCAAGTTTTATTCCCACCATAATGAAAGAATCCGAGACAACAATTACACATTAAAACTTTTGCTTAAATTTAATACATATTTTTATTTGCCGGCTTATGTTGACACACAGTCCCACTTTGAATTAATCCGTAACACAGACAGTGATGAAGTGCTTCTGAGTTTAACCAGTTTTTCCCACGTTGTTTTTACTTTGCTTCCCACCAAATACTTTTTCAGAGCTTTTCCCAACCATTATTTATTTTATGGATATGTAAAATTAGTGCATTTTGAAAACAATGGTTTGAACAGTGTGTGTGTTAATAACATAGGACTGTATACATAGGGTGTTTAAATCTCTCCTTCTTCTCAGGACACAAACAGGCAAGAAGCCAAACCACTTGGGAAACTGAACACAGATGAAGTCTGCCAGTGGTTTACAGATGTAGGGATGCAGAAATGTGTCCCTTCTATCAGAGGTAATTTTCCTCTGAGGCAAGGAGAGGAACAGAAAATAGAAAGGATTGAGCAGTATCTTCAATGCTGAGCAAATAAAAACAGTTTGAACAACAATTTGTTAAGAAGGAAAGGAGATGAGGAGATATATTACATTGGATTAATACTGCATTAGTTATATGCAAGTGTTGTTCACATTCTTCGCAGTCCGTGTTTGGATTAAACAGTAAGCATTAGAATTATTATTCAATAATAACCTAAATGGTTAACCACACAATTAAAAAAAAAATAAAAATTTTAAATTGTGTAAAACAGCTAAAGTTTAAGAGAGTTGCGTAATATAAAACTTCATCATAAAATTTTCTTTTTCAAATTTTCTTTGAATTTTTCATATGCCGCTGTTATGTTCGTCAAGCCTTTTTGAACTTTTGTTGATTGTAGATGATTAACTCTGACACATCACCCAGATTTCTTGGAGCATGTGAGCATATGATGACTGTTTGTCTGACAGGAGCCAAACTATGTGGAGCAGACATAGCTTCAGTGGATGAAAACACTCTGGAAATCCTCCAAATCACCACAATGGAAGATAGGGAGCAGCTATTGTCTGCAATTTATGATGAACTACACCCCCCCACCACTGTCAGCCAGAGAATCGACTCGCTGCTTGGTACACTTTTTACTATATAAAGATAAGAAGTTGCCTGGATTGGCTTATACAACACAGATAGAAAGAGATGTTTAGTCTTCTTTCTCCAGAATCTTTAGGTCCTGATGATGTTGAGACAATTGCATCAGAATTAGCATCAATGAGCAAGTCAAAGTCCTCTCCTCACGTCAACCGTCTGAGCATGAATCGGCAATCACTCAAACTCAGGTACAGCATCTCAAACATTTGTTGAAGAAACTCTAACTATTGTAATATGGACTTTTTCCATTGTAGAAACAACAACTACATGGGGCAGAGGAATTCTCAGCTGATAGAGATCACTGTTAATGGTAAGTCAGTTGGATGGTTGACTAAAAACATTGACAGTATTTAGCCACTGATTCAATGAAACATATTCTTGTTTCATTTGCTTCAGCATCAGACCGGATAGTCCATCTCAGAACTCCAAAGGAAACAACAATAGGAAAAATCATCGATTCTTGTATTAAAATGTTGGGAGTGACTGAAGATAAAAGTGTCTTCATGTGTAAAGAAAGACAAGGTACACAATACATGATGTGTCTTCACTCACCAAACAATGTCTTTATCATTATCTGGTTTATCTTTATCTGGTTTAATTTAAGGTTCATCAGAGGAGATCCAACCTGATCAACAGATTGGGAGTCTCCTAACATCAGCATCAAAGAACAGACAGATAGAGCTGCACCTGTGCAAAAGGGTAAGACTGATAATCAAAAAAGAAATGCTCTTAGTGACTGCCCATGAGTTTAACAACATACTACCGAAATGCTTTCGCATCGCAGGAGTTAGTGGGCACAGGTTTACCAAACAATCCAGAGGTCGACAGCTCCGATGGAAACAGCAACAAAGATGTGCAAGTGAACCAGACAGCTAGGGAGGAGAGGATCAGGGAGCTGAACCAGCAGGTGGACTCCTTGCAAAATGTCATCCTGCAGGTTAATATCTACCTTCATCACCTTCATCCACGATAAATGTCACCAATTATTCATATTGTAAATGTATTATCATAATGGCTTTTATGAATGTATTTAAGTAAATCTTATTTTACTCCAAAGGTCCAAGAGCTCCACCATGACCTGGTAGCATTTTGCTCAGAGTTAAAGAACACGGATGGAGATGAAGTTGATATGAACAGTCTAGACTCTGTTGAGCTGACCCAGAGGCTGGAGTTGGTTAAGAGTCGACAGATCAACAAGAGGCAAAGTCTGCAGGCCCTCAGAGACGGCATGAACAATTCCACTGCTCACAAGAATCAGTAGGTAGACTCTATGTGTTAATGAGTAGCTGCTCAACGCATTAACTCTTCTTCAACCTTCCAAAGACACAAAAACACTTTTAGATTGGAGCCTCAACTGTTAATACATCTATCAAGACGGTTTGTTCAGTGTTCTGATAGAGAAAAAAATGCATGGGATGAATTTGAGATTATATCTGGGAACACCTTCAGACACCTTCCAGAGCAGTTGGTGGAAGTGACCTGAAGAGAGGAATTTCTGTGCTTCCCCTGTTGCCCCCGCAACCCAGATTCGGATGAGCAGCTGAAAATGAGAGGCATATATTTATGTACTGTGTTTGTGTGTGTGTGTGTGTGTTTTGTGTGTGTGTGCGTGTGTGTGTGTGTGTGTGTGTGTGTGTGTGTGTGTGTGTCTGTGTGTGTGTGTGTGTGTGTGTATTTGCGCACTCGCTGGCCTGCATATGTTTGAAATATACTGAGTGTGTAAAAGAATTTGAGCAAAGGAACTTCTATTCTTCTATGTGTTCTTGTTCTTCTTCTCGCTCTTCTTCTGAATTGTGGTATCTTGTTATTCAGGCCGCTGGACATTCGTCTTTTGCAGAAGATAAAGATGAACTGCCAGGTGTTTAAGGAAGAGATTTCCTTGGTACATCTCAACCGCCAGTTGGCTCATCTCCAAAACGCTTTGCAAGACAGTCATGTTAAGGTACTAGTCATCACATGAAGACAGCTCATGCAAAAGGTTTGGAGCTCAACCACAGGGCTTTAACTGACTGCATGAGAAACACTCCACAGTATATGGGAAAGCAGCTGGAAATGCTTCAATGAGAGAATGTGTTGTCTTCTAAAAATGAGCAATACGAAAGTGAGATTATTTATTGAGAAAAGCATGCATAGAATTGGAACTAAAATCAGACTTGGTTTTGCCAGCGTACACTGCTACTATTCCTGTTTAAGGTGAAGTGTATAGTTTCACTGCGGTACACTGGCGTCGTGCCCGGAGTGTCCCCCGCCTCACGCCCTGAGACTGCCAGGATAGGCAATGGCTACCCCGCGACCTGCGTTGGCGGATTAAGCGGGTTGGAAAATGAATGAATGAATGTATAGTTTCATGAATGTTAATCATCTGAATGTAAGAACCACGTTGCTTTCATTGTTTTCTTTTGCATGTTCCACATCCTGTATATCACACTTACAGATTCTCGCACCACAATGTTTCAACAGGACCTCAGAATGACAAACCTAAACACTGTTGCAATACAAAGCCAAAGCACATCCGTAGCTTTTTGAATGCATAAAAAATGTATTGATTACACTTCTTCTAAAAATGCTGACACAACACCTTTGTGACACTCCGCTGTTTTGAGACGACACTCTAGAGATGAAACATTCTTTTACTTTGTCCCATTAGGGGTCGCTACAGCGTGCAAACCTTGTTTCATTTTAGATGAACACTCATATTTGTTTGGCAAAGTTTTTATGCTGGATGCCCTTCCTGCTGCAACCCTCTGGGCTTGGGACGTCTACAGTTGACACTGGCTTGTACCCCCGTAGGGCTGCAGATTCCTGCAGTATGCTGGCCCAGGGACTGGACCCGGGGCAGCATACTGAGCATGACCTCTAGGGATGAACATTGTGTTACAGCAGCCCCTGAGGGGAAGGGTGCATCAGAGGTGTTTGTTGTAATCTTGTAAATCATGTGCACAATGGTACTCATATTATGAAGATCATCTGTAACGTGTAATGTAAATCTCCACAAGTTCATACATTTGTTTATTTTATTTTGACTAGTAGAATTACACTCTAAGAGAGGTGGTAACATCCTCCTGCCGTGGGGACATAACCCCATTCTGTCCATCATCTTTGATCATCTCACTGTTCTCAGGAGTGACTACACAATACTCCATTCAGTCGACACGGTTTCGTTAAGTTTTGCAGTTAACTCTATCATGATAGTTCCTATACAAGGCTGAGCGACGTCTTTCGGATGAACATGCACTTTTCTTTTGCAACACAATGTTTAACACTGACATCCGAGAGCCTGTGACCATACCAACAATGGAATGTGTGTGACAAAAGCCACTGGGAGAGTGCAATGGAGAAATGGGCCAGTATGTGTAAAACTATCTCCATTTATTCCCGGAGGAGCCCACTTCTTTTTTAATGTGGCTCTTTTATCTCACTGGAGAAGCCTTAACGAGGTGCCATGAAAGGACACACGCAGCTCCGGCTTTGAAAGGTGCCCCGTGTCACGTTGCCGGCCCGAGGCCACGCTTTTTTAGGTGCTGAGTTTGTGGGAAAAGCAGCAGCGCTAATGTTTATCATATGACCTAATCAGAGTTAACACACAGGTCAGAGCTGAGGAACGGCCTGGGAAACTGATGGAACTGCTGCTCTAATAGGGAGCAGACTGCCCTATGTTTGGTCTTGTAGGTTGTGCAGACAATAAGGAAATATTTCATCATCGGCAGCCTAATCTCCAGGATCTACTGCAACTGGAAAGCATCAATAAAGAAGCTAAGAGAGAGGGAGAAAGAGAAACAGAAGGAGAGAATGTAGGGTGGAGGGGAATGACAGCGGAAATCATTTTAAAAAACCAACTCAGAAAGTTCAGACTGATTTACAGAGAGGAAATTGGAATAATTACTGATTTGCCCATTTTTAAGTCTCATTTGTCTGTTGAAGATCCTCACAAACAAGTTACCCCTTCAATGTGCCAACTCTATTTTTGTGTATATGAATGTTCTTCTTGTTATTGCAAAAATGGGTATACCATTATTTTAATCTCTCATATTACCGTGCTTTAATAATCCATTTATCTGCAACAGTGCTTTGTTGATGACAGATGGGATATTTGTGCTGTGTCTGGTACAGGTAGGTTAGCATTTGATCAGACCTTGAGGATAAACAAGAAGAATATGAACAGAAGATTATTTGAGCTCCCGGTGTGAGTATAGCTTTGAGATGAACTAAAAAGGAAAAATATGTGCATTAGAAAGTGTTCCTCAAGGGGCTTCGGCTGTGTTTCCCTGAATATATCCTGTCTGACCCACTTGTCTAAGGAGAGAGAAGCCTTAGCTTTGACCCCTGACCCTGGCAAGACGGCATCCATTGCTGCAAGGCATTCACATGCCATTGGGGGGAAGGGGTAGTACACCAAGAGGCTGGATAAGGGAGTATTGGAATCTAGTTGTCAGACTCAAGTTTTTTTTTTCTTCTGATCCCTGCAAGCTGCTTGTGGTGTGATCTCTTCCAAAGTTAATCATTGCATCTTGGTGGTCTCTGACATTACTTTGGATTTATCATGTGGGGACTTCCAAAGAGAATATCTGTGATCTTTAAAGCTCTGATTCATTTTGCGTCATATTTTATAGGAACAGAAAGACACAAAGTTTTAAAGATTATCTGCCTTTGTCAAGTAATTACTTTGAAGAGCTGTCACACCTTCCTGTCGTCTCACGTCTCATGCATCCTCGATGTTAAGTTTCTGCTGTCTGAGGCTGTCAGTGGTTATCAACTGTTTGCATCATCTGGTCACATCTACTGTAGCCGACAGCGCAGTCACACATCCTGTTGTCTGCCCTTCATCTCCATATCACCACTTAGTCTTTACAGGTACACTAACATCATCATCCATCGGCCGTCACCACCACCAAAGTCTGAACTGCAGTGGAGGGTTTTTAGCTGACTGCTGTTCAAAGCGCTAAAGTGTTTCTGACTGACTAGTTACAAAATATCATCCATTCTAATAAAACACTTTTAGCTAAAAGACTAGATGTTGCAATCCTGGAAAAATAGTTAGCTTTTTGTTTGTACAATGTGGTTACCAAGCTCAAAGTCATGACTACACAATGGAAAGTCTGTACATCCAAGTAAGAGTATGGCAGTTAATACTAACTCTTATAATACCACACTATTTATACAATTACCTGAATAAACAGCCAACCTGTAGTGCATAAGCCTTTGGGATTGAGTGGTATGTTTCTATTCTTTATGCTAAATTAAGCTAACTATATTTCATAGACACCACAAAGGTATTCATCTTCTCCTGTAATGCTCTCCAAATACTCGACCCTTACTTTACTAATCTTAAGTACACCACAGACACTTTATTCTGCATTTTAGGACACATTTTAAAAAAACAAAGATCGGACAATAAAAATAAAGGTTTTTGTTCAAAACACTTTTTATTTTGAATGAAACGTACAACAATTCACGATAACAGTTGCCTTGTATATAGAGTTAAACCTTTTGAAATGCACATATATCTTTTTGGTTTTTCTGCAGGAGAAAGCACAGAAGAAGAATTTCACCCATGGCAGCTTGAGCCAACTGGTGTCCCTGCAGTCTCCAGCAATGCTACTG
Organism: Antennarius striatus; assembly: GCF_040054535.1. Taxonomy (NCBI): domain Eukaryota; kingdom Metazoa; phylum Chordata; class Actinopteri; order Lophiiformes; family Antennariidae; genus Antennarius; species Antennarius striatus. The sequence goes on along the minus strand of NC_090786.1, from coordinate 17,272,690 downwards.
GTTGTACAGGAGAAGCACAACTCTGATGGCCAGTATGGCTTTACGTGTCTCGACAGGGAAGGCAGTGGACTGGAGGTGGTGGAGGTGGATAGGTCCCATCTTTGCATGGGTGACAGGTAACACATAAAAGAATATCAAACAACCAATTCATCCGGATTTCATGGCAAATGTTTGGTTGGTGTTCAGAGGCCAACTAGTTTGTAACTTCAACCAGTCAATGGAACCTATTAGCTATTATGCAGCATTCTTGAACTTGTAGATAGTCACAGACACAGTGGAGTTGACATCCCATCTTTACAATCCTGGCAAAGAGAGATGAAAATGGGCATGAGAGTACAAACCACACAAGCTGAGAGACGTCTTTGAGCTTCGCTGTGTGTGTTTACTCATTCAGCCCCTGTGCCAATGCTCTTCATGCTGTTAATGTCAGCGAACAAAGGATTGTCAATTATATGCCTGTGGCTATAAATAAAATTAGATAATTGTTTTTAATATGCCATGCTCTATGATTTATGATGTTTTTGTATTTTTATAGTATTGTAATCATCATTATAGATGTTCTGTCTTTACCTGGAGAGAGAACTGATATTTGGAACAAGTTGAGAGAAGAATTCCCTGTCAGCTCTTTAATGATTAATTACAGAATGTTTTCCTGCAATTAAAGAACATTTGGATTTTCCAAATTTTGAAATGGTGTTTGACTCTATTTACAGTCTTCTCATTGACATGCTATATTTCTCCCTGTATATGCAACTGCCCTTGTAGACTTCTTGAGGTGAACGGTGTACCGGTGGTCGATTCCTCCCTAGCAGAGCTGACTGACATCCTGCTGCAGGGCTCCAGCGCTCAGATTGTTGTCCTTCGCCAGCCGCCCCCCACCCTCTCCTCGAGGCAGCATCCTCCACTCTTGCAGCACATGGTCAGCCCAGAGCCCATGCCGACAATAACCCCGGAGGAAGATGTGATCACCATGGAAACCCCTTGTCAGAGGAAGGCGATAGCCATCTGATTATAATTGCTGTAATTAAACTAAATTAAAGACAGATAATTGAAGACAATGAAACAAAAGTGATGAGGATTTCTGTCTGAAGATGAGCCAATAAGTAAAATGGGATGCCATCATTTATTGTTTTGTTACTACGTTATTATATTGATATTTATGATCTCCACACGGTGCTGTCTAATTATATTACGGCTGTGTTTTAGTGTTTTTGTTTGATTTTTGTTGTTGTTGTTTGGTCCACATGACATTTACTCATTAATAGGATAGAATAGTTTAAAGGCATGGGTGGAAATATTACTGTGTAAATGAAAAATGTCAGACAAAACAACCAAAGGTTAAGTTGTGTTTTTTACCTCATGTTTGTTAATTACACAAACGCACACAGAAGCAGATAGAGTTTAGCTCCATTTCATATGTGATAAAGACTTCTTTTGTTGCATCCAACTGAGTAAGTCCTGAGGGGACAAGAATGGGCTCCTGATTAAGGCTTCAGAAAACTTGTAAGGACTGTACAGACATGTTTGAAAGCTTTGCATCCAATTTCTGAACTTTCTCAGTCCAGATTATAAGCTAAGACGAATGACAACAAAATTCAAAGCAGGAGACTTTGCAAAAAATGAGTAATGTCTCCCTTTGTGTGTTGTAATGTAATCCATTCGTCTGGAGAATGAATTCTCAGACCCGGAAATGCCTCATTTCTCAGCTTTGTTCTCCCTTGTTAAGTGGCAGTGGATCATGTAATTCTGACGGAAAGACAAAAACACAACCAGACCTTGACCCAGACCACTAGGGTCCAGAGAGCCTGAGAGGAGTGATGCACCCAGTATTACTTGCCCGTTGATGAGAAAGTTCAAAGATCAGTCACCAATACATTTGACAAATAATGGCTTTCCATTAAAATGGAAACAAGCTCCATATTCTTCCAGTGATGAGTAAAACGGTATGTTCTAGTCTCCAGACAGAGAGGGAAGAGAACAACACAGCAAGCGGGACATTCCAGAGACTTAGTCATATACATAAAACATCATAAAGTCAGCCACGCTATAAAATGTTCAATTACTAACTGGGGTAGTGAAATGTAAAACAAAATGTAATGCGGCATACCTCTGGACACACAATGTTAAAGCAAGAACTGAAGTGTGCAGTAGCACAGTGTTGACATAGTGCTCCAGGGGGAGTACCAGAGAAGAAGAGACAGGAAACATGACAATGATCATGATGCTTAGTGTCAAAATATCTATTGAACCAGGACTGAGGTCAATCAGATGTTGGTCTGTTGTTCCATTCAGCACAGGGACTTCAATAAAGCAGAGCTTAGTAAAGCAAAGCCACAGAGACAGAAGGCAGAAGGAAGAGGAGAGAATGTGTCATGACTGCCTTTCTGGAAATAAATTAACACTGGAGAAAATGAGACAAAATCCTATAAACACTGCTGCTGGCAACGGTAGAAAGACACTGTGGGATTCCCAGTAACCAAAACACACACACTCTCAGGCTTCAACACTCAAACTGTAATCCACTTGCGAGTTGTCATTCTAAAGATGCAGAAGTAATCCAGCTTGGTGAATAGCAGAAGAGACACCATGAAACCTTCAAAACCATTCAAACGATGCTGTCAGGCGGATGAACCGCAGCCCCCATCACCTTACTGTATGCAGGTCAGAACCATCTGCAGTGAGTTTATACCATACAGTGGCCTCCCTTCTATACAACTACAGCACCTCACGATGACCCAGGCTGTACCTGACACATCGTGGCACAGACCAACCTATACTGCATCTGGTTTGCCTTAGCAGCCTCGGCAAATCTACACCCAGCACACACTGATAAGCTCTGAGGCCACTCTGGTGCGACTGGATTTCTCTTTCTGGCTCAGCGAGCCCCAGCTTCTCACTCCTCAGCTCCCTCCCTCCCTTACTCCCTTCCACCTCCTTCAACTCTCTAACCACCCCATGACATTTAAGGGGGCCTGGCATTCGTTTGAAGTGGAGAGGGGGCATTAGCTCTGGTTTCCTGCCCAAATCCCGTACAAGCCAATAAAATGCATACAGGTCTGAAGCAAACCAAAAGAATTTCTGTCCACTAAACATTAAGTAAACAGGATTGGCAGTCATCCTAACATTACATGGTACGGTTTAAATGAATTCTTAATGGACAAACAGTGTTTTCCTATCTATATAATAATCCTATTGCTTATTTGTGACTTTCTGCTTGATGAAACTAAATTACACCTAATGAAATAGTTCCTGGGAGTTTAATTACAAAAGAATCCTTACTAAATATATTTTCTCACATTATTTATTACAGCTCGAATTCTATCACCTTTTATTTCAGTCAGCATCACCTCTCAGTGCCAGTGAAAGCCAGGAAAAGGAGACCAATCCCAGGAGCTTCTAATTTCATTTTGCTGCGGTGGAAATGAGACTTCTGACTTTTTCCTCTGGCAAATCTCACTTTAAGTGACTTCACAAGGCACTTGAGAAAGTCCCTAGGGATATTTGTGTGTTGACCCGCTCCCGATCAACACTGCTGTGCTATGTGACCTTTGTCCCTGAGATAGTTTCACTCCCAGTCTGGCCACAGTGGGGGCGTACTGCCATCTACTGGCCAATATGTTGAACTTTGCACCTCTGTTGTGAGGTTGGCACACGTCAGAGTTGCTGAACATTAAGTCATTGTGATTAGATTACGCTCCATCTCTGCATGTATAACCAAATTCTGAAAGATTTTAAACAGTAGATTTATTGGACTAATGTGAGAAGCACACACGCTGGATCTTAAAAATATAAAGCACTGTATAACGTTTGGACTATCTGATAAGTATTAGTTAATTATATGTCCTGTTTGTTCATGTTTATTAGCATTGCAGTTATTTGAAAAAAATCATTGGCAATCATTATCAAAATTTAGAAATAGCCATTAAACAATTTTTAAAAAAGCATGTTAAAAATGTCAAATATAGTCATTATAGATCTTTCTAGTACCAGACAGTGCGATCGAACAAGCAGCCAACATTGTTTTTCACTGTATGAAATATCTGTACATGCAGCTTCTTAAGAGGTTACTGAAATTCTTTCTTTTTTATCCAGCAGGATTTTTTTTATCATGCACCATCAGATTAAAAATGAAAAAGGGAGAGCATGCAAGATTGATGACTGCATTTGGACGTTAAGGTTGATTTTTACCACCTCAAATTAATGTGCATGGGCTGAATATGACATGAGTCTACTTTTCAAATGCTGCTCAGAGACGTTTTAACGCTCTCCACACTACTCAATTAAGGGGCTAATGAAAAGACCATTAGAGGGCCTAAGTCTAAGGTGTGCTATGGATGAGATAAATATGCTAGTGAAATGGCTTTCAATAGCCTTGCCAGCAGGCAGCTTTTGAGAAAGGTCAGCATAAGGAATTAGTCATTTTCCAGTCCATTCTCTCTGAAATATAGACAACATAATGGCCTGTCTCTCTGTCCAATGAAAGGTTTAATTAAAGCGAGATGAAATTGGTGATTGTAAAAATCATTGAGGAACACAATCAGCAAAGAGTCGCTTGGATGTGTTTGAACTGAGAATCAGCGCACAGTGTAGACTACAAAGAGAGAAAATGTCATAACAAAGAGGATGAAATTGAGTGAAAAAATTAGTTGGATAATACTTCAAAAGAGTTTTAAGCCTCGGATGATCCCTGGTTGTCTTTGTTTTTGGAAGCTGGTTTTGGGTTAGTATTATAAAAAAAAGAAAAAGAAAAATCTTCCCACAGTCTGAACAACCAGTTCATTTACAAATCTGACATCGACAACCGATTTGGAATCAGTTTTGTTATTATGGGGGAGACTCGTCCAAAAAAAATCATATTCAGAGAAAGGTCCTGAATAATGACTGTCTTTGAAGAAATACGGTAATTTGGATGCAGTGGTAAGCAAACGAGAATTACACATATTTCTGATCTCTGACACATAGACAAACATTTTCATCTGTTTTGCAACATGCAAATCATTTGGTGCAGTGAACATCCTCTCCACAACTTCAAACCTCCCTCCTGCCAAACCACTCTAGATGGCAGTAGAGATCTCAGCATCGTCCCACTCACAGAGAAGACGCAGCTCTTCTAAGTCTTCCAGAAAACCCTAGCACTTGCAGAAGAGAATGTTTTACTAGCTTCAACGTTTGAGAGACTGCCAGGCAAATCCTTGGCCATGTTTGCTTCTCGGTGATTTAGGAAAGTAGGGCAAGGCATCCCTAAAACTATTTTGCAAGGTTTTACACACACAGCAGAGATTAAATGTATCAGGTAGCAGGAAACCTGAGGTCAACAGGAGAATGATGGATATGCTGTAAAACAGAATATCCGTCATTCGGGATCAGCAATGAGCAAATGCAGACTGCTTTCTGATTCAATAAGGTTTTCAGTTACAAGCATATAAGGCCAAGACTGGCTCACACTGGTAGCAGGAGGTTTAACCTATCATGGAATGAGTTTATGGGGGGGTGAAAACTTACTAAAGGCATTATTTCTCACTTTGACATATATGATATATTCATTAATCCAACTGTGCTTGATTCAGGAGTGATATTACAGCTCTTCTATCCCACAGCGCACATTGTGACATTCTCATTCTGAGACAATATTATGCATAGTCACGCTGACACATAAACACACAGTAATATGTAGAAGCAGATGTCTGATGGTGTGCATTTATATTGCAGCTATACAACACAAACTGAGATGCAAACACACACAACTGGACAAATAAAAGGGTTTATGGGGAGTGGTTGATGGCGAGCGATCAAGCCAGAGGAGATGGAAGAAGCACACCGGGGGGAATGATGAGAGGAAATGATGCGCATGATGAGTGCTGAATGGTTGGCCAGTGGGACAGACCCTGTCAGTCTGACTGCTAAAAGGGTGGAAGACAGAGAGGGATGAGTGCATGGAGGACAAGAAAGAGAGGTAGAGCATGAAAGAGCGGGAGAAAAATGGCAATCATTGTCACAATGCTATTAACCTAGGACAGCTAAGGTTTCCCTATCTTCTGCTTCGTGGCCAGTGCAGCATCCCCACCATGACGCCCTGGCTGACCAGTGGATTACTAACTTGAAGGGCTAAGAGGTAGAAAAATGGGCCAGCGGCATGTTTTATTCAGCGCTTATTACATAAATTTTGTGTTGCTATTCAGATTACTCCTTTGCTTCAGTATTTTCTGCAGCCCAGAAATGTCTAGGGTCGTATCAAGAATTGCTTGCTCTTCTTGTCTTCAAGCTTTTCATCTGCAGAGTGGGCCCCTCACACAGAAACAATGATGACCCAGTTCTGAGTTTGTCTCTGTCTTACAGCCAGTTCTCTTCCATCCTAATCATAGTCCCTGAGAGAGAGAGAGGGAGGGAAGGAGAATGGAGAGGAGAGAGAGAGAGAGAGAGAGAGAGAGAGAGAGAGAGAGAGAGAGAGAGAGAGAGAGAGAGAGAGAGAGAGAGAGAAGACAAGCAGAGATAAAAAGACAGACCGAGGCAGGAAGAAAATCTGCATGAACGAGAGGAAGGAGCGTTAATCTCAGAGGGGAAGGGAGAGAAAAGATGACAAAATATAAGGATGGATGGAGAGCTCTGTTCACAGAGAGGGATAAAAAGGAAGTGAAAGACAGGGAAGGTTAAACCATAGCACCTTCTCTCATTTGTTCCCTGTGGAGAGCACATCCAAAAGTGGGATTGATTCCTTGACAGGTAGGAGAAGAGGAACAGAGGCCTGATGCACCGTCCTCCTTCATCTGCTCAGATGTCTCTGGTGATACAGGAAATCAGGTCATTCTGTTCATCATGAGGTGTGACAATACATTTCCTTGTAGTGTTGTGGAGCCTGTTGTGCTTATGTAATATAATATATCAGTATATGTTTCCAGCAGCAACCCTGACTATCAAAAAAAGTACATCCAGCTCCACAGTCAGATTTTCTGATGAGCTGTGAAACTAAATATGTTGGAATAAAATAAGAGTGAAACACAAGCCAGTAAATCAGAGGATTAAGGCTTTTCTTTGAAGGATTTTCTGTGAGAGGATTTCACAGTTTTATATCTGATCAGACGGGTACATACCGTACTTTAGTAGTTTTTTTTAAACTAATTTCACTGACATTTAACAACTTTATTTCAAATAGTCCACTGTGAGGAGTGGAACCCTGTGGGATAAGGTGGGAACGCATTGTCCTAATTGTCTTTTCAAAAGTAACTTAATTTTTAAATGCACTAGCAAATCACAATCTGTATTTTATTGTATTTGAGTGGAAAGACATTTGTAAAGAGAAAAACAGTGTGTTCAGTGAAGCTGTCAAGCATGTTCAGGCAGAACTCTTTAGATGTGCCGCCACTAAACAGCGCTTACACCGGAACCTGATTCGCACAGGCTTAGTTCCCGACATGTTTATCTCACATTAAATCAGGTCTAGGCTCAGGATACAACAGGGTTTAGGTTTAACAGGATGAATTTTAGCATGAATGTCATTGAAAGGTCCTCATCATGCAAAGATACTCTGTGTGTATAGAAAAAAACTCCCACTGGCATTCTATGACAGCGTCTTTATGCTGATGTCAGTCAGGTCTGCTGTTGGTGATGCAGATGGACAGCAGAGTAAACACTGTACAAATTGTGCATCCAGCATGAGAATGTCTCCCTCTCCCAGACACCCTTGACACTGAGTCTGGTGCCAGCTGGGGACTGTTAGTTAGATCTGACCTTGAAGTTCTCTCCATATCTGGCACCGTATCCAGTAAAAGGGTGATATGAGATGGTGAAAAATGTGAGTAACTCACTCCAAGAATGAAAGATGTCTGTCTTTACTTGGTTCTTCTGTGGCATTAAATATGATGGCAACAGACAGGATGTGAAAAATAGATGTGAAACACACACTGCCTCACAAAATCCTGCACATCTGGGGGAAGCGTGAATGAAGTCAACGGTCAAAAGTGCCAAAGCTGGAGAGGCTCAGAGTTGGGATTGTGCCGACAATAAGCTGGTAGAAGGAGGCGGGGGGATCCTTGTGTGCCAGGGCCTGCCTATTAGAGAAGTGGGACCACATCTCAGTGACTCATAAGCTGCCTGCATTATGCTAAGACATGTATCCTTGAGGGAGGTTTTCTTGGAGTTGAAAGTCAGACAAGGACAAAAGATTTGGAAACCTCCAAGTCCTGGATGATGTGCATTGCAGCTTACACAAAGTGCTGTTTATACTGTTCTACTTGACCTAATCAATTATTTTAAAAGTGATGCAGTCAAATTATAATTTTCTCCTACACACTATTCAGAATAAACACTGCAGCCTTTGGTTGTGTGGTTTTAAGAAAGACTTGAACAGACAACAACAGATCTGCCATGTTTGTGTCTGTTTGCCTGCATGTTTCAATTTCTACCATGTGATATATGTCTCTGACATGAAGAAATGAATTATTCCCTCAGCTCGTTTCCTCCCCCCCTCCCCCCGTTTTCAACCTTTGCACAAGGTGACCTTACATGTAAAGTAATTTACAATTGAATGACATGTTTGCTGGGGGAGCAACCAGGCTGCATCAGCACTACTGGTGCTGCGACACGCTGCCCAACCGGTCTGTCGTGTGAAATGGTAGAAGAGGGGATTGTCTTTGATCTTATGTCTGTTTTGGTTTCAACGATCCTTTCTTTCTATAAGAAGATTTGTAACAGTTATGGGGGAGGATTATAATAAATACAAAAATAAATAATCCCCGAAGGGAAATTACTCCAAATATTCACATACATGTCTGTCTGTCTGTCTGTCTGTCTGTCTGTCTGTCTGTCTGTCTGTCTGTCTGTCTGTCTGTCTGTCTGTCTGTCTGTCTGTCTGTCTGTCTGTCTGTCTGTCTGTCTGTCTGTCTGTCTGTCTGTCTGTCTGTCTGTCTGTCTGTCCGTCCGTCCGTCCTTCTATCTATCTATCTATCTATCTATCTATCTATCTATCTATCTATCTATCTATCTATCTATCTATCTATCTATCTATCTATCTATCTATCTATCTATCTATCTATCTATCTATCTATCTATCTATCTATCTATCTATCTATATATACATATATACTGTACATATACTGTATATATAGCAGTAACAGAGGCGTTACTGCTTTGTCAGACACAGCAGTTTGTTTTTTGTGACGGCAAAGACAAAAAAGAAAACAAACGAAGTCTGATATTATTGTTTTATCGTGGAATTTCAACGGGTTCTCGCTAGTGTGTGTGTGTGTGTGTGTGTGTGTGTGTGTGTGTGTGTGTGTGTGTGTGTGTGTGTGTGTATATAAATAAACAAAACATGGATGTTATTGGCCTCCTACTACATATTAACTGTGAGCTGAACTCTCACAGAACAACAGCTGAATGCAGATTCAGCACTTCAACAGCAAGAAATGATCCCAGATGACACCTGGCTTCTGATTATCTTAACATCACCTATAGTTCAAGGGTAAGATGTAACCACAAAGCTCTAACTGGGTCTCCCACATTGTGGTCAAGATCAATCACAGTATTGGCTGAACCTTGTCATTTTATTCCACTGTTCCACCAATCAGAGGCTGATGATGTGGAATATTGATTTGGATGTCCACCCATATCACCATGCCTTTTCTTTGCTGTCAATTTCATTTAGAAGGAGTCATTTTAATGTCCCTTTGATACCAGGCTTGAGGCAGTGACCAGAACAGAGGAGCAGAAGGAGGGGGGAAGGAGGTCCATCAGTGTAGAAAAAAACAGTATAAAAAAGAACACAAGCAAAAACAACCATATTGAAATTTAGAGATTCTTATAATCTATAACTGTTTCAAAGTAGCTTTGCACAAATACTGCCTTCAGGCCACAGACCTGTAGTTTTTCAAGCAAAGGGAATAAGTCACGAACAGCAAATGAGTTTACACTTTACTTTCTAATTAGCTCATTTCAGCATGGTGACACTCCCTTGCTTCATATGAACAGCCAACAGCCTTGCACCAACTTAGATATAAATGTGCATAAATGGGCACAGAGAAAAAAAATCTTTTTTCTATGAGATTCAGAAACAGGTTGACCTTTTCAGGAAAAAACATGAGGTAAAAGGTGATGCTTGCTGTTGAGCAGGAGGGTCAGCGTTGTGTCCTTGGTTGGATGAATAAAGTGACCTTTTTATTTTTAATATCCAAGTCACAAGATGAACTAAATTTGATTCCAAACAGCGCAGGGACCCAGAAGAACAACTGCTGCAGCTCAGGCCAAAGCGCTAGGTGTGTGGAAATGTTGCAGAATCCGGTTGTTGAGCGTTCATGGGTTTGTTTTCTGCTTCAGTCAGACGGCAAAAGTTCATGATAAATCAATAAAAACCAGTGGCCTTTATTCTCACTGGCATGGTCCTTGACAATAGCTGACTGAAGAAGAAATCTAAGACAACAGAGGGTGGTGGTGGTAGTGGAGAGGGGTAGAGACAGGCATAAAAAAGAAGATAGACTGACTTGGTCTAGGAACAGAATGAAGGAGAAAGGGCACATCACTGTCAGTAAGACAAATACTCCCAAAACCAGCGTGTCAGGGTCCCAGCTCTTGAAAAATACACCGCAACATGAAAGCCTGGGCATTCTCTCTGCTCTCCTGAGGTGCGCAGAGGCAGGAGAGTCACAATATGCACTTGAATGGGTGAGACCACTTTAAACCTGTCTGCGCTTGGACAGACAGAGCAAATGGCTTCATGGGACATGCTCCTCTTGAAGAAAAAAGAGGAAAGGAGGGGGTGAGGGACTGACTAAGGTATGATTGTTTTTTATTATCACATCTGAAATCTCAAATCTTCATTGTTATAATGTCATCGGATCATCCTGCGTCCCACTTATCAAGGTCTTCATCATCTTCTCCAAATGCCAGTTTTTTTATTCATTTGCATGGAAGATATAGGTCATGCATTCAAACAGCGCATACATATTTAATGTCAGTGTCTACAAGCAACCCCCTGAAAATATCTGCCACAAACAAACACATCAATGCAAGGTGTCTGTTTGAAAAGCCTGACATATTTAGAAATACCCCAGCTAATATCTATGAAGGTTTAAGAATATCTATCCTCTGCCTGTCTGTACCGTTCTTGTGATATTCAAGGCAAAGAGAGGACAGGAACCTTCTGTGGCTGATTAACTCACATGGCATGTGAAGCTGCATCCTGCAAACCCATAACCCAGTTATCACTTGTGACAAAAATACATGGATACATATCTAACAATCACAATCGCACACAGATGTGTTGATCAGTCGAGCTGCATTTTTGATAGGTGTGAGGAAACCCAGGGGCTGTAACTGGCCTTTTCCCTCCCACACAATCACTTCCACTTTTATCTATCACTGGAAAGAAATGGAGAAGGGTCCGTGTGTCTTTAGCAACACTCATCCCCAGTCGGTCAATGTTATTCACTTTACCAGTTAATGGTCATTTGTTTATTCATTTATTAACTGTCTCAGATCAGCAGTTTGTCAAAAGGCACGGAAATGACACTACTCTCCATTCATCAATCTATTTTCTTGTAGACAAGTGAAAGGCAGCGTACACACCGGATAAGACTCCATCTAATCACAGGACCACATGAAAGACAAACACACACCCTCACACCATTGAACAATTTGGAGTGTCCAAGTCATCTAAGTTGCATGTTTTTGGTGGTGGGAAGAAGCTGGAGAACCTGGAGAGGACATCCGCCTTTATCAGAGATGACCTAGTCATCTCTGATAAAGGTGGATGACAAAGTCATCTCCTATATAGAGATGACTTTGACATCTCTGATAGAGGCAGAACTGATAGAGGCACTAATGAATGAAAACAATGTGAGCTGTTAGTTATGCTTGGTAAGAATCGGACAGACAAGTTCCTATGCTGAATGGAACCATAGTGTTAAGTCTAGAATGCAATGTTTGCAAAAATCAATAAATGTATTCCTTGTCAGACAAGCGGATCGGAAAAACTATTTAATTTCACACACTGTCAAAATATGAAATTACCAACTGAACACAATATAAACACTGGACCAGTAGAAATCATTTCTCTCACTATCCTTTCTGTCACCAAACCTTAACTCAGGTCTTAAATGCACATAAGTGGAGAGATATAACAAAACATTATAGTTGTTGCTTAGGCTGAACAAACACCTTCTCCATCTGTCGAACTATTTTCAACTGCTTGTCCCGTTGCAGGTACCAGCTGAGGCTTAGCAAGAGGTTGGGTTCATCTTGGACAGTTTAAAAAAAAAAAAAATTGTATTCTTTAGTAATTTCCGAAAGGAAATTAAGAGAACACTATAGTTGAACAAACACATGCACGCATGTTAGTATGTACAGGCCCCTGTAACACTCACAAACACACACAAGGGGGCCTGTAGACATGTAGGGGGAGCTGGCGGGCAGCTCCTACAATGTGCGCAACTTGTAAAAGGGAACGGCGCCTTGCTCAAGGGCGCATCGGCAGTGCCCGGGAGGGGAGTTGACACCACCGTCAGCTCAAACAAATACTTGGAGTATATGTGTGAGCCGCCTATCTTGGAACATTGGACGACCTGCTCTACCGCCCTGCCGCTTTACCGCTGAGCCACTGCACCCCCCCCCCCGAGTTACCAGTTCGCCAGTCCATCAACACAGGGTTCTGGTGAATGGTATCTAATTTGTGTTTCCTGAATTAACTTCTTTATTGTGAAATTGTGCATTCATAGACTCTGTCTAACAATGTGGAGTTTTCATATCCACAAGATCTTAAATTATGGAGTTGGTAAATTCCTTAATCTCACTTCAGCACTAGCTTCTCCAGTAAATACAGCAGCCTGGTCAGCAGTTCACCATTAATAAGTATAACGTGAACTTACTGGGTCAATTCCGGGTCCACCCATTTTCTGTAGTAGTATAAAGACGAAGACCAAGCCAGGCTGTGATGGGCAGGATGGATCACACACACACTATGTAGTTCTAGTATTGCTATTACATATCACATCTAGGCTGAGCTAGATGTAAAAGCACGCAATAATAAGAAACAAGTTATGCAAGAATAAAACAGTTCTCACATTTTACGGCATGAGCGCATCAGGCAGGAAACAGTTAATGCAGTTTTGACCGACTGCATGCACAACAGTCATGAAAAACTGGTTGGTTGTGTCTAGAATGGAGAAGAGCTGTGTTAACACTTTAATAAGTTTGCATTAATATACTAAAATGTCAATATTAACATATTTTTGTCAAATGACATCAAGCTGAACAGCTTTTAATGGGTTGCTGAAAACGTGCAGATAAAGTCGTATAGAGAATAAAGCCTAGTTTAGCTGACACTGGAAATGAATATGTAGATAAGCCCAGTGGTGAGCATAGAAGAGAGGTGGATGTATTATGCTCTGAACACAATGCAGACAGCTATTAAGTATATTGCATTAAGTAGCAGCATCTGCTGGTATAATTTGTGCCTCTGCAAGTCTGACAGGGAGCAGCATTTACCACAGAACCAGCAGTCAGGAACAGAACACATTGTCCTGCCTGAGCTGAACAACAACCTCTCCCTTCTAAGCAAAGATAGTTATGTGATTGTCCTTGTTTTTAACGTATGAAAATAATTAAATGCAATAGTTTGCTTTGTTTTGTTTGTTTCTATGCCTTACACCGGCAGCATGGTGGATGCCCATTGCACATAGTATCCCAGCTGTTAAAAAGAAGCTAAACCAGATTCAGCCAGCTGGGTTCAGAGGTAAAAAATAATGTCGTTATATCCTGGGTTGGTGGGAGCAGCTGGAAAAGGTACAGAGAGATCGCACAGATGCAGCACAATACAGTGCATTGTCAGGTCAGAGCTCTGATTAGGTGTGCTCTCAATCTGAAAGAAGAATAGGGCATCGTCATGTGTTCCCTGCAGATGCTCCATTTCTGCTTTGCCACAAGCTGCTTGGAACTTACATATAACATTTCAAAAGTATGAAAAACTAAAGACAAGCAGTGTGTTAATGTTACTGTGGGGATTCAAAAATAACTTTGATTTTGATCTTAGATACAACTCTGTACAGTAATTTGTTAATATAATAACATGATTATTAAATGCTGAACGCTTCTTGTAATTATGTGCTTCACTGATTTGGGAAAGAGGAATAGGACTACATAAAACTAGATAAAAAATGGGTTTAAAATTCTGACTGTAATGCCAGACTTCCAAGGATCAAGGAGCAAAATTCTCAAAGTTGCAACTTTAAATATCCGAATTGTTACTTCAATCTCAGTATGGCACACAGATTGTGAATATTCCCATCTTGTGTGGTGATTCCACCTGTGGTTTGAGCTCTGTCTTAACAAACCTGGCTGTGACATCGCCGTAGGCTGCCATCGTTCACGGGTTGTCGGAATTACTCACATTTGCAATCTTATACGGATAAATCTTCATTACATGTCTCGTTCCATGACAAAACTGGAAAAGACAATGATGAATTTTATCCGGTAAATTTGCGTGAGTGGGGGCATGCATGACACCATGTGTGACTGTGTGTATATGTTTTCATCTCAGTGAGTGCTGCAGTAAAACAGCAGAGCTGACAAACGCACCATTGGCCCTCGGTGGTACATCAGGGACAGCTGGATGTTGTCAGGCAGCCATAACACTGATGGAAATGGACTGATTGCAGCTCACTTGCCCCTCCCTCGTATAAATCAGCTTCATTGCACTCAAGGGTGGAATACAACAGCAATGGGCTGCACCACACCTACGAAATAGGACAAGAAAACATGCAGCAAGCAGCCTGTCCAAACTCTTCTGCCAGATGGATGCATACTACATCAAACAAGTTTAAGCTGCATCATTAAAACAGCAGTAAAATACACTAAACAGACCTTAAAATTCTATTCCGGTGGTTTTGGCACACAAGAAAGCAAGAACTCTATAAATAACTAAAGCAGCTAAAGCTGTTTAAATGATTTCATCTTGTAATGTGAGCCAGAGATTAAATCACATTTTAAAAAATGTATTTTCCTGACCATACAAGAAAATATTTGTTGAAAGAAATGAAGGGGATTGAATCCATTACATTAAACATTCTTACAATTCACATGACGTGACAAAAGTTCTAATAATATGTGCTTTCTTTTCTCTGGGCAAGAGCGCTACTAGAATTCACACCACCCACAACGGCCCAACCGCTGGCAGGCAAATCTGAAATTAGCCAGTGAAACTGTAGCTTTCAGCTCCAAAAGTACCATCATTCCAATTAGTTGGTTTGGCCCCTCTTACAAGTAGAAATCAGTTGTGAAAGATATAAATAGAGTGTTAGGATCCACAGTGGTATTACATTTGATTGACATCAGCATCTTTGAGACAAATCAAAGTTCTCGCTTGCTATCTGTTGTACCTAAATCCTTTAATGCTGTTGTCAGGAGTATAAAACAGTGAGCTCTTGTGCAACAGAGCAGCCTCACATACCCCAGAGAGCTGCATGCATGAACAAATTGATCTGAACATTTTGACATTTTGTGGTAGGTCATGAAGACAGTGAAAATTTGTTCATCCTCCCCTCTGTTAGTTGAGCTTCAAAGCCCAGAGCAGAATTTATCTATTACCTTCACAAAGAGGTTTGGTGTTCGAAAGCAGTGGAAACGTGAGGCAGTAATCCAGAAATCGCATAATCAGAAATCACATGATCTCATATGTCACAGGATGACTTTTTTATTTTTATTTGTCTCATGTAAAGGATGACATCCTGCCAGTAAGGACCAATAGAAAGGAAGGCAAAGACAAGTTCAGCAATTGGTCTGAAGGACTTATAATTTCTTTATCTAGGCAACGAGCCTGTGAGAATGTTTAAGTGTGTCTAATACTGTGACCAACTATCACTTTGGTTACAGTAATTCCACCTTTTGTTCCGTTTTACACTTGCATCTGAGAAGATATAAAACTCATACGAATGTTGCTTCTTCTTTGTATGAATCTCTTGTCACCTACCCTGCAGAGTTTTGCAGGTAGCTTAGTTTTCAAGGACACACACATGTTTATTTGTTTTTTTGTCACTGGCAGCCATTATTACCTCTGCAATAGAGGTTTTGTTGGCACCCGTGTTTCTTTGTTTGCTTGTAGGATTATGCAAAAACCATGTATGGAAGAAAATACAATCGAGCTCAGACATCCAACCTCAGTGATCTCAGGTGGGCATCTCTGAATGCAGGTGTGACACACACAAAATGCTTTGAGGACACACGCTACGTGTGTACGTCTTAGCTGTGATGCAAATTACCTGCTGTTAAGACACATCTTTCTTTCATGAGAAATACATCACTTCTGTTATCAGAATTCCTTTTATTTTTGTTATAATGTTATTGTTCAGCTCATACCTCCTCGGCAGAGGTATGTGCTCCTCAGAGTGCTATTCTGTCTCCTTGAGGAGCAACAAACCAAAGGCTGTTTCAAAGATAACACTATGTGGGTGGCTGGATGGACAAAAAAATCTGCAAAATTGTATAATCTTCCACCATAATATCAACAGGTTTACAGCTTCAATTGCTTAAACTCAGTGAATAAAACACACCTGCCAGCTGACAGAAAAATGTATTTTATGACAATAAAGGACACAAAGAAACGACGGATGTATTGAAAATGAAAATCAATAAATTAATTTACAGATAGATCATTTTCTACTAATTTCATCCATTCTTTACATTTAAATATAACAGGATACATTATAAAATTGCAACTGGATTATCCTGATTAATGTCGGTTTGTTTGTGCTGCTGATGACAAAGTGGGAAAAGGTCATATTTTTCCCCTGTGGGGCTCAATACAGCTTTGAAGAAATCATAAGAAATTACCAGTGAGAAGGTTAAACCACCCTGTCATATCCCAACAGTAGGTAATTAGCGTAAATTAATAAAGCGATGTGGTTTTGACCGACAGTAGATTCAAACTGCTGTGAAAATTTTAAATGTTATTGCAGCATCAGAGAATTGAGTGAGGAAAGGCGAAGGAAGGCAGTCTGGGGTAGAAAGGGATTAAGACCGAGCTTTGAAGGGCTTTATCCATGTGCTACACAGAACCATGGCTTCATTTTTTTTCTTACTTATATAGAGGAGCTGGTTTGACTCAGGTCATAAAACCCACAGTAGTACCTCATACGAGTTCTTTGAGATACCAGTGGTTGCTCGGTCCATATTTTTGTTCGACATACGAGCAAAAATCTGAGATATGAGCTGTACTACTGTATCTCCTCGTCGACCTTCGTCTGGATTCTGTTTATTAACAGGAACACCACACATAACCCTGCACATAATACCATTGTTATATAACAATCTTAATAACACTCAAATAACATGTATATGGATGCTTTATTGTTTTCTCCATGTTTAAATGTTCCTGGTCTCCATCCATTTCTGCACCATGAATACTTTTCTGGAGGTCAGCGCATAATAGCTGTTTTTCCACTTTCATCCCTGTCGTAATTATGAAAAAAATCATGACAAAAGAGCATTCATTACAAACTATACCTCTTTTCCATTTCTTACCTCTCCTTTAATCCCTTTGACTGGATTTCTTTGTTTTTGCCACATCGGCTTGTGCCTGGTCAGCATTCTGTTCCTTTGAGACTCCCGTGGCGGAGCTTGAGCACATAAGGGCTCTGTTAAGATATTCATACACATATTTATGAAAATCCTAGACAGTACACCTCTGCTGGTAAAATGTGGTTTAAAAATCTATGAACTACAAGATGCTTAACTGGCTGATATTTTCAAAGATCACTCATTCGTGACATGTTACTGTACATTACAATTGTCCTGCAGAGTGATGCAATGGATGAAGATGTGTGTAGAGGTTGCAGTGGATTTTAATGACAAAGAAGAAACAAGCAAATTTGTTATATTTATTTGAGAGTGGCCAGAGTTGCAGAGAATAATTTTAAAAAAAAGTGGAATAGATGAGCAAACTGTTATTAAAAAAATGGCAAACTAAAAATTGTGAGGCGACAGTACCTGTAATCTTTGACTTGAGGACTCCCACTCGAGGCAGCTGATCTCACTCCAACATGTAATTGCACATTCACATACAAATGAGACGTAAATGGACACTTGAAAAAAACTGAAGGCTGCACCTGGATCTGTGGCAGTGAAAATCATTCCTCGGAGCTAGTGCCACGTTTGAATAAGCGTTATTGAAAGTTGAATATTTTAAATCAGCTCTCAGTCTGGGTAGGTCCCTGAAGCACCCCACCCCCACCCCCCGACCCCCAACACCTCACTGGCTTCTCTTTATGGATATCTCAGAACACAATATAAGCCTGATGTCAAAGGTGACTTACAGCAACATTTCCACTAGAGAGATGTTATTGCCTCAGTGATCCATGCAAACGAGAAGAACTGTGTACACATCGGATTAGTAGTGCAGGACTGTTGGTTACGCTATTTAGTACATTCCAAGTCAGCGGTTTTAATGTCCAACAAGGGCTCATAAAGTAGAGCTTTATTGTCATCATAAATTAATGAAGAGTTTACTTCCAGTCAGATGCCAGAGTAGTTCCACTGCAAAGAGTTTGAAATTCACGATTCAGTGTTGTTGGCCACATCAGATAGGATCAGACTAATCATTCATGTAGCTCTGTAGACGTTACGAAGGCTAGGATTAATCTCTGAACTCGTACAATCAGTTATAATTAAACCGATGCAACAAAGACCACAGACGAATGGATGCAAATGATCTGCTGGTGTATTTATACATTTGGTTGGAAGTAAACAGGCAAAACAACACAATACACCACAAATGTACAACAAAAATAAGCCCTTTATTAATCTACTGGCCCTGTGTTTGGCTCAGTCTTGTTTAATGCTATTTATATTTCAAATCTGTATTCTGTTTTAAGATCCTCTGTTTTTTTAATTAAATTATCCTATTTAAATGACTCAAATTCTAAGTTGTTGTTGTTTTTTTTACCTATTGGGCCTATTCACGTTTCTATCTACTCTCTTTTAGCTTAATGACTCAAGTCACAAGCCAAAGACACATGCAGGAACACTTGAAGTACACAGTCAGACTGGTATAAAATCAACTGTTGAAGGCAATACCAGATCAATAAGTCAAGTTCAACATGTAAAAATAAATAAATAAATAAAAGTAGTCATTGTTTTATTATGGGTTGCCCTGCTTGTTTCAGACAGATCGAAATAGGTTTTTATACATACTAAGATCCAAGTTCCTTTATCTCGTATGAAACACAGTGAGTGACTTTTTCCAATGACATCAACATTCAGAGAAATTCCTCCTGTCTGAGATTTTTACCAAACTCTGTGAAAAAAACAGAAATGTTTTTTTCTCGGTGAGAACTCTAACATCCAACACTCTGGAACATTTTTGGATAGAAGGGGATCTTGTGGAGACCAGAAGCTTTAACTGTTTGGACCACTGTCTTTCTACCTTTAACCAGAACCAATATCTTCACATCCTGCTTTTCTTTCTTGGTGGCCTGAATGATGTTCTGTCCCTGTCTCTTCTGCATCATCCTCACTCTCCTCTGTTTCCTAATCATCATTCTCACTGGCCAGAGACTCTCCTCTGTCTCTGTCTCATCTTCATCAGTCTTCCTCGTCAGAGACTCTCCTATCTCTCTCTCTCGTTATATTGTGGAAAAAAATCAGAAAGAGAATATAGAATTGTAAGGATACCCTATTTATTATAAATAAA
Organism: Antennarius striatus; assembly: GCF_040054535.1. NCBI lineage: Eukaryota > Metazoa > Chordata > Actinopteri > Lophiiformes > Antennariidae > Antennarius > Antennarius striatus. Next base: position 17,253,021 of record NC_090786.1, on the reverse strand, counting down.
TACCAGTGTTTCAACAAGTGTTTTAATGATCCTTTAACAACCCTATTTGCTATGTGAAACATAACAACTGTGAAATACAAATTATTCTGTAAAGGAGTTTTTCCATCAGTTATGGCTCTGTTTAGTAAGGTTAGTACACAAAGGTTAGTGCTTTCTACACAGTCATCCTCTCTCTAAATCTCCTCTCCCTCATTGCAATGACAATCATAAACAATCATAACATTAAATGAATTTATTCAGACAGTATTTGTGACATAAATATCAGAAAGAGTTGAGCTCGATATTTTAAAACTGTGTGTGTCAATATTGGATATCATTCCACTATGTTGACATTCTCTACCTTGTCTTGGCATTATGTACTGTATATAAAAAATAATATCACAATGGATTAACTCTTAGATGTGGGATTGACTCTTTGACTCTCTCTCCTCTCTGTTTACCTGTTACATCTTATTTTCTGTGAAACAAAGGCCAATGTTAATACAGTCCAGAGATGGATTTAATTAGAGATCAATGGAATACTACAACAATGCTACGGCAAGGGGGAGCCAGGACGCCAGGTCAGCGGCGGGATATCACCCCACCCACAATCCGAGATTGGGTACCAAGCCCCAAGAGACATATACAGCCTCAATACAAGAGCTGCTGACCTGAGAAGGAAGATCATGACCCAAATGGAAACCTGGAGCCTCCGACAAATACCGAAGCTAAGTTGTCAAGTGCCTTCAGAAGATCTGCTAGAAGATGTGAATGCTGCAATAAGAACCATCCCCACAAGGAACATAACTGAGACCAACAAGCTGATTCACAGTACAGCAACAGTAATCCTCGAGATGCTGTGATATAAGATCAACACAGGGCATAACAAACAATACCCTCCATGGAAGAGACGGTTAGAGGCCAAGATAAAGGCAACAGGGAGAGAAGTCAGCCAGCTAGCTGAGCTACAGAAGGGGAACATGGTGAATAAAGGGGTGCCCAGGAAAATACAGCAAGCTCTCCATACCTGAAGCACTCGAAACTGCCAAACAGAGACTAACGGCTCTGGCTACCTGACTGAAGACATACACCAAGGAGATAGAGGCCAGGAGAATGAACAAGACCTTCTCCACTCAACCAGCAAAGGTGTACAGGGAAATAGAAATGGCAGGGAAATAGCATCCGGCCAGACCCACCAAGAGCTGAGGTGGAGAATTACTGGAAGGGCATATGGGAAAGAGAAGCATCACACAACACCGATGCCCAGTGGCTAGTGGACCTGAGGACTGACCACAGCTGCCTCCCAGAACAAGAACCAGTAACCATTTCAATGGCAGACAAGAAAGAGTGTCAAAGATGAAGAGTTGGTCAGCACCGGGCCCGGATATGATCCATACATACTGGCTAAAGAAGCTGACAGCACTCCATGAGCGTCTAGCAGCACAGATGAACCGGCTGCTAAAGGATGGGACGCACCCAGAATGGTTGACTGAAGGCAGGACAGTCCTGATCATGAAAGACCCACAGAAGGAATCTACCCCATCCAACTACCGGCCAATAAGCTGTCTCAGTACAACATGGAAGCTCCTGTCAGGCATCATGGTGGCTAAGATTAGTAGGCACATGGATCAATATATGAGCGGGGCACAGAAAGGAGTTGGTAGTAACACCAGGCGAGCCAAGCACCAGCTACTGGTGGACAGAGCAGTACACAGAGACTGTAAGAATAGGCAGACCAACTTGTGCACCGCCTGGATTGACTACCAGAAAGCCTATGACTCAATGCCACACACGTGGATACTGGAATGTCTGGAAATGTATAAGATCAACAAGACACTAAGAGCCTTCATCGAGAACTCAATGGGAAAGTGGAAGACAACCCTGGAGACTAACTCAAAGCCAATTGCCCAAGTTAACATCAAGTGCGGCATTTACCAAGGGGATGCACTATCACCACTGCTGTTCTGCATAGGCCTGAACCCCCTCAGTCGCATCATCACAAAGAGTGGCTACGGATACCAATTCCGAAGCGGGATAACAATCAGCCATCTCCTCTACATGGATGACAACAAGCTGTATGCCAGGAATGAGTGAGAAATTGACTCACTGATCCACACCACCAGGATCTACAGCGACGACATAGGGATGTCATTTGGATTAGACAAATGTGGCCGGATGGTATCAAGAAGAGGCAAGATTATCAGAACTGAAGGGGTTGACCTACCAGGGGGCAGGATAGAAGACATCAAGGACAGCTACAAATACCTTGGAATCCCACAGGCTAATGGCAATCATTAGGAGGCCGCAAGGAAATCATCCACAGCCAAATACCTCCAGAGAGTAAGGCAAGTCCTGAGAAGTCAGCTGAATGGCAAGAACAAGGTCCGAGCCATCAACATGTATGCACTGCCGGTCATTAGATACCCCGCTGGGATCATAAGCTGGCAAAAGGAGGAGATAGAAGCCACAGATATCAAGACTAGAAAGCTCCTCACCATGCATGGAGGGTTTCACCCCAAGTCCAGCATCCTGAGGCTGTACACTAAGCGGAAAGAGGGAGGCCGAGGACTAGTGAGCATCAGGACCACTGTCCAGGATGAGACATCAAAAATCCAAGAGTACATCAGGAAGATGAACTGCTCAGTGAATGCATTAGACAGCAGAAACCTGAGGAGGAAGAGGAGGAGGAGGAAACAACATGGAGGGACAAGCCCCTACACGGCATGTACCACCGTCAGTTAGAAGAAGTGGCTGATATCAAGAAGACCTACCAATGGCTGAATAAAGCTGGCCAGACAGACAGCACAGAGGCACTGATCATGGCAGGAAAAGAACAGGCCCTAAGTACAAGAGCAATACAGGCCAATAGCTACCACAGTAGATCTGACCCTAGGTGCAGGCTATGTAAAGAAGCCCCAGAGTCAGTCCAGCATGTGGTAGCAGGGTGTAAGATGCTCGCAAGCTCAGCATACATGGAAAGGCACAACCAAGTAGCTGTGATAGTGTACAGGAACATCTGTACCCAGTATGGACTAGAAGTACCCAAATCCCAATGGGACATACCACCGAAGGTGGTTGAGAATGGCAAGGCTAAGATCCTGTGGGACTTCAGCTTCCAGACTGACAAACAGCTGCTGGCTAACAAACCGGACATAGTGGTGATGGACAAAGAGCAGAAGAGAGCAGTGGTGATAGATGTGGCGATTCCAGCTGATGCCAACATCAAGAAGAAGGAACATGAAAAGATTGAGAAGTATCAAGGGTTGAAAGAACAGCTGTAACAGATGTGGAAGGTCAAGGTTAATGTGGTCCCCGTGGTAGTAGGAGCACTTGGGGCAGTGACCCCCAAACTGGAAGAGTGGCTCCAACAGATTCCTGGAACAACATCTGAAGCCTCAGTCCAGAAGAGCGCAGTCCTAGGAACAGCTAAGATACTGCGCAGAACCCTCAGACTCCCAGGCCTCTGGTAGAGGACCCGAGCTTGAGGATGACACGCAGATACCATCCCACAAGGGTGAGAGGGACATTATATATATATATATATATATATATATATATATATATATATATATATATATATATAGGTCCTAGGTCCTCTTGGGTTTCTTTGTCTGTTAAAGCGCTTTGAAATGTCTGCTGTCTCCGAAAAAGATGCAAAAATTGGAGAAAAGCAAGTGACGATGAGTGATTTCTTGCATAAAAAACAACTGGAAGTTAATGAAGAAAAAGAAACGGATATTACTGACAGATATTATTGACATTTGAGTGGAAAAGGCTCTGTCATCTTGGTGCTGGTTCCACAGGAGAATAAGGTATATGAATTAAGGGCGAAAAAAAAAAAACTATTGAGAGAAAAGCAAAAGTGAAAAACAACTATTACATTTTTTATTTATTTCGAAAGATGTTTTTTAAAATTACTACCAGGCTTTAACATTTTAATAAATTGAATATATAATTTGGGGCGGCACAGTGGCGAACTGGGTAGCGATGTCTTCGCACAACAAGGCGGGTCCGGGTTTGCAGTTCTCCTCGTGTCTGTGTGGGTTCTCTTTGGGTTCTCCAGCTTCCTCCCTCCTCCAGAAACATGCACTTCAGGTTAATTGGCGATTCCAAATCACCCATAGGAGTGAGTGTGTGTTTGTATGTCTCTGTGTAGCTCCGCGGTGCACTGGCGTAGCGCCCGGAGTTTGCCCCGCCTCACGCCCTATGCCAGCTGGGACCTGCACAAGCGGATGAAGCAGGTAGGAAAATTAATGAATAATATATAATTTTACTCTTTTTTGGTTTTACTTAAACAGTTATTAATAAAAAATTAAAAGTTATTGCTTGTTTTTTATATTGTACTATTGGTAAAACTCAATCCTTGCTCACACTTCTACTATATGTTCCTTTATTACTTTTGGAATGCATAAACGTCATGTTGGGATGCACAAATTTTTGTTGAAGCGCATCCCATTCTTGAGGTAAAATTAACTGTGATACATTGCAAAAACTTCCCATGGGTTTTTGTAATTAAGTGTTTATCCCAGCTTTGTTCAAACTTCTCATTCAAACTGATGAGCTGATTCTACAAGTGTTGCTTACTAATCTTGAGATGATTAAATTTATGCTGCAGCATCAATGGACAAGTAGAAAATAAAAATGGAGAAACTGCACAGCTCACAAGCACACATCAACTTTCACACATGCGTACACACACAAACCCTCACACTGTGCATGACTGCCAACATTCTCCCAGAGTAACAGTTCTTTCTTTCAGGAGTTCTGAGCCTCCTCTCTGGGTAGATGCCATCACTTCCGCCCCTTCCACCTGCCAGGTGTCTGCGCCTCCTTTAATAGTGGACGAGATGCTGGATTCTGTCCCTGCCTCCATGTGCCTCCATCACAGTTCACTTCCCAGCTTCCTCTCTCTTACGCTATGCTCAGCCAAGCTTCTCAGCCGGTCTCACCGGGAGAGCTCTGCCACAACACAAGACCAATCTCAGCACTCAGAATCAGAATGGCAAGCCGTCACCTCCACAATATTCAGTTAGTTTAGTAAAGAATGGACTCAGCTCTGTTTTTGCAAAACTCCATTAAGTATTTTTTGCTATTTCACACTGAAAAACTAATTTTCAGTATTTTCTTGTTTGATGGCATAAAAATATGTTGCGCAGTGCTGAGCATATTTTTCTTCTGATGGTTGTCCAAACTGAGAACCTACACAGACATCTTCTGATGGTATTGCAAGCAACGCTTGTGAATGATTATTCATGAATAAGCCATAATTTACATCATTATTGAAATGATATGTGTTTGAATAAATTACAGTAGCTAGAGTGTGCGTTCTTAATTTCCCTTCGGGGATCAAACCAGTATATAAAATTAAAAAAAAAATAAAATAAAATAAAAAAAAAATAAACGGAAACTTCTTGAAGTTTAAATGAATTCATGTATGGGTGCAAGCAACAATGGAGATACGAAAAAGAGTTTGAGGTGCAGATCTACTATTTTTGTCTTGCATGTCTTCCTTTCTCGTGACCATATCCTTTGTTGCAGTGAGTAGTGTCACTGAGAACTATCAGCAAAGGTAAACTTGGACTTCAGCTAGTTCAATCTATTCTAGCTAAATACAATTTGCCTGCATGCTACCAAGCCACGATCATTTTTGAAAGTATTTAAACTATGTGACTGTTTCATAATAAAAATAAATAGCATGAACAACAATGGCATCATGCTACTACTTCAAAAAATCATACAAATGACAGCTGGTAAATTGTTAGCGCTGTGTTAAACTGTTTTACGAAAATATTCCCTGCATGCCAGCCTGCAATTTGGTTGATTTCCCCAAAATTTTGTCGTCAACAGACTTTCCTGATTTCTGTGACGATTGCTGAGCTACTACAGGCGTGCAAATGGCTTCCTCTCCCGTGAACTGCGATTATGTGATGACAAAGTGTGAGACCAAAGTGATGTGACACGGTGTCAAAATCATCATTATTTCTTCCTCTCACTACTACCTCCCAATGTGTGAATAACAAGATTACATTTTCTGCTGATGAATGTTGAGAAAACATAATTGAAGGAAGCAGGAAGCCATTCTGGGTGATATATAATGACATCCTATTTATCATAAAAGGTGATGAAATACCAGATAAATCATAAAAGTGTTGGTTGAACATGTGCACCCTGTCACCACTTATCAAGGTCTTCTTAAACATTCTAGCTTTAATATAAGTAGTTAATGACAAAGTGTTTGGTTGAGAAAATAAAATTTCTTGCTAAATCAAAATATTTACAATTGTATGAGGACCTTTCCTTTACTGTCATCATGGTTTTATGCCTGCATACTACATTTCTGTCCTGCTGTTGCTATTGAATGTGGTTACCAAGGTAACATCTCCAGTGGCCAGCAATTTCAGAGTATGGTGCCCTGTAATGGTGGCTCCATTTCTGTTTCGTTAATGTGCACTGTATGAGGGAGCTCAAGGCTCTAATGCTCCACAGAGCAGATATCACCAAGACAAATTAATTAAGGTTCATGGGAAAATCAATATTGTGACAGTGGTTCAAGGGAGACATTCTCAGCTACACTATTCCAATATCGCTGCATTACCTTCCCCACCTCTATTTGATTTTCACTCTGGCAAAACATAATAAATAAAATATAATAATAGTAATAGCACTGCAGATGATAATACTATTACACGGTAGGAATATCACCAAGGTGAGAAATTAAACACCACATTATTATTACATGAACTATTACAGCAGTTTAAAACAGTTTAAACTTTAAATAGACAAGGTCCCACATAGACACACAATACTTTGTACAGTGTGCTACATTTATGGTACTGTGAACTTTTCTAGAAAGAGGAATAAAAGAAAGATCAAGCTCATTTTCTTGCCTTGGATTCTTTTCCATACGCCATATCTATATTTCTGGCAAAACTGGGCAAATCTTAAAATCTAAATATTTAGATATACGATATACTACAGTCTCACATTATCATGTGATGCATTATTAAGTTCCATCAGTATACGAATGGTGTGTGTATACCCCTCATTTTGACAAAATGTTTAGTCTATGAAACAAACATGATCACATTCTCTTCGAGAAATTAAACTGAATGCAAATTCAACTCTATGTATAAATATATGAATAACTCATTAAAAATGAATTGTGACTGTCAGAGAATCCATGAATTAAGCAAATGCTGCCCTTAAAAAGGACACATGAATTTGCATTGCCCTTTTGAATGATAATATGGAATCTGTAGTCGTACAAACTGAATCTTGTGGCCACAGGTAGAGAGAACAGGCATAGCAAAACTGTAGATGCATATGTCATTTTTATGGAGCATAGCTGTCGCTTTAATTGAGACATTGATCATTGCATATTCAAGTATGTGCTGCATTAGCCAATCATGAATGTGGTGTACTGCCATTGGCTGACATACAGAGATGTACTATGCTGTACGTGTGAGTGTTTGTGCATGTGTGTGTGGGTTGGTGAGCGGGGGGGCTCTCTATTTCCTCTGCGCTCTCCCATTCAACCTCTGTAGTCAGCAGAACGAGTGGCTGAGCAGTGCAACACAGCATCCACAGCAGCTACAGCATCCTGCAGATGACTCCATGGAGGAGTGGGAGGGAGGAAGTACTGGAGGAAAAGAGCTCAATCCACAGACGAGGAGAGACTGAAGGAGGAAGAGGAGCACAGAAGGAGTAAGCGTGGGAAAGGAGAGGGATTGAGCAAATGTCGCTGCCTGCCTAAGGACCACTGCAGCTGCACTAAATCTGGAGCTGTCAGGACAACCATCAGCAAGGCAGAGGGTGAGAGAAGCAAAGAAACAGCAAAAAGAATGATTTAAAGAGAGGATTTCATCTCTCCGGACAAGTAGTGATGGGAATTCCAAGAGCTGCTCCACCAGCGGATGAACTTCACACAGCAAAAGTGCCTTTTGATATCTGGTCTGAGGTTCCCTCTGTGGAAGAGTGAAGCAAACAGGACAGACTTATCCGATCGGCTCCTGGAAGGTGAAACACAGCGTTTGTTCACTTCCCTAGTCCCCCTCGGTACTCCCTCACACCTACCTGGTCCTGGTGAATGTCTTCTCTGCATGCCCTCCTACTGCTCTGCAGTTGAACACACTCATGGTTGATGCCAAAGGAAGGAACATGAAATGTCTGACTTTCTTCTTAATGCTTCCTGAGTCAGTGAAAAGCAAGTCAAGTAAGAGCTCCAAGAAAGGGAATGCAAGTGGCAGCTCCAAGCTGCCCCCAGTCTGTTATGAGATAATCACTCTGAGGAGCAAAAAGAAGAAGAAGATGGCAGCGGACATTTTTCCAACTAAAAAAGCGGCTTCCACCACTACAGTGCAACAATACCAGCAGAACCTCAACAACAACAACACCATACAGAACTGTAACTGGCAGGGACTCTACTCCACTATAAGAGAGAGGTACGTACAACCAGCCAAGAACTATTTCTGCTGCTCAACAGACAGTTTTCATCAACATTATATTTACCTAATATAATTTAAAATCTAAAAATGTGTGTGTGTGTGTGTGTGTGCGTGCGTGCGTGCGTGCGTGCGTGTGCGTGCGTGCGTGTGTGCGTGCATGTGTGTGTGCGCTCCTTCTGCCCTTCCTTCAATCTGCTGGGGGTATCTGTATTTACACTCTCTCCTGATCCTGCAGACTTTGCTGCTCTGACATAACAGAGGGCAGACAGGCACCGGGTGCGTTTGATATGCACAACAGGCGGAGGCTTCACTGTGCTAAAAGCAAAATATTTACCTTGGCCTATCAGTAAAAGACTCCAGCTGTCCAGGGAAAATGTGCGCTTTTTGACCAGGCTTTGTTGTCTCTCCAGAACATCATGGGGCTGTTTACCTACCCCAATGACATGTTCCACTACTCAATATTATATGAACGCAGCTTTAACGTTGGTCCTATTCTTTCACAGTGGGGATTTTCCATTCAGTTCATTGTAGTTTTTCTCTATGTAGATGTGAAAAAAGATTGAGTTGCCTGAAGCAGCTGCGACAGTTCATAAGAGCAGCTGTGACACTTCATAAGAACTCTTCTTTTAAGTGAAGCAAAGATGATGAATACACACATATTAAATAATTTCTGCTTGGATTTCTTTAAGTGGAGAATTCATTTGACTTTTTTATGCATATTAAAAATACAGTTAATGTTTGTGTCCATCGGTCCTTAATGTTAACAAAATCGTTCAGTTTAACCTGTGTGTTTATGCAAAGTTTTATTCAGATATACAAGAATAATAATAGTTGTATTATATTAAAACAGCAAGCTTTCATTTGTAGTAGAATTCAGTTTGTAAAAAAAAAAAAAGGTAGCACACATAACTTTTATTAAGCGACTATATTGGACAATTAGTGTTGTGGTCCGCCCTGTTCTGACTGGGTCTGAATCCCAACTTGGGGCATCTCTGCAGGGGTTTCCTGCTGGTGCTCTGGCCTCTTCCAGAAGTCCAAAACCACTAGACTGATAAACTGAATGGATCATTTATATAGAACAATATTTTTATAGATACATTTTGAACAAGCCAAATCTATCGGTTGCACCTTCAGGAAAATACGTTACAATGGTTGAAAGGTACAAATATGTTATGTTGTAGATTTTATTTATTTTTTGCTTATCTTCTGCTCATTCCAAAGAATATTAAAATAATTTTCTCTTTCTGTTTTATTCACCTTTTAGAAATTCAGTAATGTTTAACAATGAGCTGATGGCAGACGTTCACTTTGTGGTGGGTCATCCTGGAAGGACTCAGCGGCTGCCGGGCCACAGAGTAAGAAACTCATTAACCTGTAAAATCAAGGAAGCAGGGTGAAAATTACCAAACAGCTATTAGACCCAGTGTTCATAACATATCATCATACAAACATTCTTCCCCGTTTACCGGTAATGAAAGTTAAATCCTTTGTGCTACTCTCTCACTTCCGCCACATGCATCTTTTTCGAGACAGTCCTCAATTATTTATGTAAATGAGGCTGAGGGATGGAGGCACAGGAGACTGAAGGAGGAAGGGGTATCCTCTTCAGCAGCTGTGAAACAGACTGGATTGCTTTGTTTCTGCATGAGCTCAGCTTTTTAGAGATAGCTGTGGAATTACTTTTAACTTTTAATCAAACACGTCCAATAGCACACAATTACAATAATAAGGCAAAGAAAAAGGGGTCTTCCAGTCTGCACCCCACACACCAGAAAGCTGTGCAGTCATTTTTTTCATTATCCTGATTCATCTTTGGATTTTTGAATGACAGATGAATTAATCTACAATTATCACGACTGAGCCCGTATTCATTCTGTTTATGCCAGCTGTAACCTGCAGGCCAACTTGACGTCTTTGTTAAATCCACCCTCTGACCTCATTTCTTTATCAGTTACATGATTTAGGTTCATCATTGCCTGAATATGTATCTCCTCTAAAAGCGTGCCATTATGTCAACTATGTGATATAATGATATGAATATAACATTCATATTAAACCTGTCAGGACTTTTTCTCATTAATCTCCTTCCCATATTGTGTGCATGCACCATCTTTTCTGTTCTTTGTATGCGACTCAAATGTGTTATCAAAGATTCATTGCTGCACTGCATTTATAGAGAGCAGTTACAGGAGGATATTGAAGATGTCTTGACTGCACTTAATGCGGAGACATTATGCTGATGGGATATGATGAAGTTCAGGGCAGCAATCTTTACTGTGTCCATTTGGCTGGAGTTCAGATATCCATTACACTTCAATTTACAAAGTTCTATCCTTACAAGAGGTAGGATGCAGTTAGCAGCTAAAATCTGTAATTTATGTGAACACTTATAAAATAGAAGGGGTCAAGAGGTGAGGCCAATCTTTTTCTAATATGCTGTATTTATATACCTGCCTTTTAATCCACATGAAAAGAACAACTTTCTCCCAGCTGAACCAATGAAAGAAGAATGAAATCTGCTTTAAGGAAATGCAAGTATTCCTTTTTTGAGAAAATGTATACCAACCACAAATGCACACACTAATGTGCAAACAAACCTTAAACATGAAAGTACTTGTACGACAGTGCTCATTACTGAAATTATCTGCAGCATTGTGTTGCATCTGATTTCATCATAAGTTCAGATAAGTCATTAATCTTTGCAAATTGAACTTATGCTGCACTCAGCTGTGTTATTTGCATTTTTTTAGAGGCAGTCTTGTTCATTAGAAATCTGCCTCCATGTCCTCGGGGGAAATAGCAACTGGCTTACAATTGTTCATTATCTGAAAAACACAACAGGTTCAGCCGCTGTGATTAGAGCGGAGGCTGTTCAGTGTTTACAGGATATTTTTATACCAGGAATAAGAGCTTCATGTGAAGTAATTATGCTTACGATGATTTCTTTATAAATAATCTTTCATTCTCCTATCAAATTGTCGAACACATGTATTCCATGTGGCTTACCAAGAAATTACTGTCGAACATGCTCACGTGTTTTCATTGCTCTGCTCATTCTGTCACTTTGTCTCCTCTTCTTCTGACAGTATGTTTTGGCTGTGGGCAGCTCAGTGTTCCATGCTATGTTTTATGGTGAACTGGCTGAGAACAAAGATGAGATCCATATTCCAGATGTCGAACCGGCAGCATTTCTGGCAATGCTTAAGTAAGATTTTTGGCAGAGAATTTCCCTCTGCTGTCTCTGTTCATTAATGTTACAATGCCCCTTATAAAGTAATAATAACGCTGTCTTTTTTAAATATAATACTAGTGATAAGTCCCTGCCACCTGCTTACCACTTACCCTTCTAGAGAAATGTCATGAAGCATTTCTTCCTGTATCTCAAGGATAGAATCTATATTTATCTAGTATTATTTTATCCCCCTCTCTATTTTCCACGCTGAATGACTCCATATTTTTTCTACCTCCCCTTGACTGTTTTTCAGGTCTTGTTTTCTGTGTCCTTGTGAGTTCCAGTAGTTGACAGACTGGGCTGTTGGAGGAATACATTTTTTTTTGCCTTGGCTGATTCCTTTTGCAGTAATCTCTGCATTTAGAATTTAGAGATTTTATTTTTAAATGCAATGGTGATATTGTGCATTAAACTATACCAGCAGTCATTAACATTAATTTGTGTGATCTCTGAGCTGTTGTCTAGTATTCTGACCAAGTCCCATTTTTTTAACAGGTATATTTACTGTGACGAGATTGACCTGAGTGCTGACACAGTGCTAGCGACTCTTTATGCTGCCAAGAAATACATTGTTCCTCACCTGGCACGTGCCTGTGTCAACTTCCTGGAGACCAGCCTGAGTGCCAAGAATGCCTGTGTGTTACTCTCCCAGAGTTGCCTGTTTGAGGAGCCGGAGCTGACGCAGCGTTGCTGGGAGGTGATTGATGCCCAGGCCGAGCTGGCGTTACGCTCGGAGGGCTTCTGCGACATTGACTCCCAGACCCTAGAGAGTATCCTACAGCGAGAAACACTCAATGCTAAAGAGATAGTGGTGTTTGAGGCGGCGCTCAACTGGGCTGAAGCTGAGTGCCTAAGACAGGAGCTCACCTTGTCCACTGATAACAAGCGTAAGGTTTTGGGCAAGGCCATGTACCTGATACGTATCCCTGCAATGGCTCTGGATGATTTCGCCAATGGAGCGGCCCAGTCGGGTGTGCTGACACTTACTGAGACCAATGACATCTTCCTGTGGTACACAGCAGCCAAGAAGCCTGAGCTAGAGTTTGTTAGCCAGCCTAGGAAGGGCCTGACACCACAGCGCTGTCACAGATTCCAGTCCTGTGCCTACCGAAGCAACCAATGGCGCTATCGGGGCCGCTGTGACAGCATACAGTTTGCTGTGGATAAAAGAGTTTTCATTGCCGGGTTTGGATTTTATGGATCTAGCTGTGGCTCAGCAGAGTATAGCGCCAAGATTGAGTTGAAGCGTCAAGGAGTACTGCTGGGACAAAACCTCAGCAAATACTTCTCCGACGGCTCCAGCAACACCTTCCCAGTGTGGTTCGAGTATCCAGTCCAGATTGAGCCCGACACCTTCTACACTGCCAGCGTGGTTCTGGATGGGAACGAGCTGAGTTACTTTGGACAGGAAGGGATGACAGAGGTGCAATGTGGGAAAGTGACATTTCAGTTCCAGTGCTCCTCAGACAGCACTAATGGCACGGGGGTACAGGGGGGACAGATTCCTGAGCTCATCTTCTATGCTTGACAACCCTGGCTCACACACTCACGTTTAGAGAGTAGAAAATTATCACTTTGTGAATAGTGTTACTATACGTTAATTATTTTTGTCACTGTTGCTAAAAAAAAAAAAATCTCACAGCCGTGAAAAGGTCTTGTCTGGTTTTAACTGTAGTAACTAACTTTAGTTGTTCCATATGTTTAAACATGTTGAATAGTCTAAACATAAAGATGAACACAAACACTAAAATTAAAAAAAATCTTGCACTAGATGTACATGTATATATGAATATATGTAAATTCTGAAATATATATGATACCACAATTGTGGATAATGCTGCCCACAAAGATATCCTATATGGTTTATTATTTCTATGCTTGCATAGAATGCACACATATAAAGCAGCAATACTTGGTCTATATTCTACAATAAGAATTTCATGTCATGAGTCACACTGAACCCAATACTTGGAGAGGGCTGGAGGGGTCTTAGATTAGGGAGCACTATACAGTACATAACCCTACAGTATCTCTCTGTAGCATGTTGCTCTTCACCTGCACTTATCTCCATCGCTCCAGTGAAGTGTCTTTTAGATTCTTGTGTTCACAGTGGAATCTGACTTTCAGTCATCGCCATTCATCAGTATGTGATAGGGTTAAAGGTTTATTTGCCTCTCTCATTAAATACTGTATGTCTGCATTGCAGTACAAACAGCATGGGCAGAAGTGTTCCATTTGATCTAACATGTACTGCTCATTGTTCTGGCACCCAGGTTTTGTTTACAACAGAACAATCAATGATTGGTTCAATGTTAGATACTGTTAATCTTGTGGACTTTTAGTTCTTCTTGAAAAGTCTGAACTGCTGAGCACTCCCTCCCAATGTGATCATACGGTATCTGTACATGCTGAAGCATACTGTATATGCTACAGAATTGCACTGATGTTGCTTTGTAATTGAATTAGTTGCTTTTGGTATTCTCATTTTTAATGAGGCCAACATTCTTGATTTTCTGTGCTACTTAATATTTCTTTCTGGTGTGAGATGAACATCCACAGTCTTGTGTGCTGATGGCAATGGATGGGCATATTGGTGTTCATGTCATGTGAGACCAATGAATGTGTATGATTGTTGATGATGCAAATAAACAAAACAACTGGTACAAATTGGTTGTACATCCCCACTTTGTCTGAATTTCACAAATGGGGGCCAGTTGAAGCCGCCTATTAATTGGTGATCCCTTTGTTTACACCACTCCTGTTCTCGCTTTCATACACTCTGAATCCCAGTGTACTACACAACATTATGCCACCTCCTTATAATATAGTATTTGGCGTCATCACGGTGTCTTTCAGTAGGCTACAACTTTACAAAATCACTTATTCATTGTGCAACACTATCAAAATTAAAGCATCTCAATAGCATTACATTTTTCAAATTGCATTCACGGAGACAGGTTCCGTGACACGGCCATCACATATTTTCAAATTAGAAAGAGTAACCCTAACCCTAACCTTGCATGTCTAAAACACCCTGATTTGAATTCCTGGCATACCACAATGGTTGCCTGACCCAAGGTCGATCGAGATGTGCCTGCCTGCTGATATAAAAAGAAGAGAGCAACCAAGTTTTTATGCTCCTGTTGACGGCTTTGTCTTAGAAGTACTGCACTTGCAACCCTGTGTTCACATTACGTTTAACTAATGTGCATCATGCAGCACTTGGACGGAGTATACTCACAGACACAGTTAGACATGCAATGAGATAAAGAAATAAGAAATAAAGTTCATATTTTATGTTTTTGTTTTTTTAATGCCTGGCATGCTGTCAAAGATCATTTCCTGGATCTTGAGACAAATGTTATCACTTCCTGGACTTTTTTTTTTTTTCAAGAATAAAATCAGGGGTATTTGATTAGAAAGACAATCTTACAGGACAATTTTTCAACCTTGCTCGACACTGAGCATGATGCTTTTTATGAACTCTAGTCCATATGATCTGGGACTTTTCTGCTTCAGCTTAATTTGTCATGATTTCAGTGTTGTAAGTAAGATCATTTATTGCATAGGAGTTGATGGGGAGCGGATTGCACTTAGCATCAGAAGGATATCTACTTTCAGCATACTCAGATACTCATCTTGATTTTTTAAAAATAACGGATCGCTTTGCAGCAGTGGCTCAGTATAGATAGTATGAAAGTGTGAAATAGAATAACACACCTCATTGTTGTGTTACAAGCATGTTTCACCCCTGATGGCTTTAAACACTTACAAAGATATTGGACATCCAAAACCCTTTAAGGTGTAAATCAATCAAGACTCATTATGTAATTAAGCAACACTTAATATAATGAAAAATGTATTTTCCTTATTTTAAAAAGTGAAAATTATCCATCCATCCATCTTCAACCGCTTATCCGGAAAAGTGACAACTATTGTGAGCATTTTCAAGAATGAAATACAATTACATTTTACGAGAGTGAGAATAAAAGACCTGTTGTGATAGGATTATAATAAGCCTCTTTAAATTGAAATAATGATTAGGATTGCTCACTCACACACATTCTGTCTTCCTTTACCACTGAAGTCCTTATACATATTTCAGAGTGTTTGCAGTTTTACATCTGTTAATCAGGGTGTAGGATGACGTGCATAATTTGCCATCAATTATAAATATGACTTTGAGCTCTATACATAAATGAAGCTTTGGAAAAAAAAACTATGGTTTATTAGTGTACGGAAGAAGTTAAACTGCTGGTGCTGGAGGATTTAATTGCTGGTCAATATGAATTAAGGATGAAATGATTCAGTCCGACATGAAGGAAGATTGTGGATTTCTAGTCATCAACATTCTAAATGGTCTGAGGCATGAGACTCATAACTAGGGATGAGCAAGTACACCACTATCTGACTATCTGTATCTGTATCCGTATCTGTACTCTGAATGGGCGGGGCTTAAACCAGCAGTGGGTGTGGTGTGGCAGGGAATGGATGGGGCTTAAATCAATACATTATTTTTGTCTGAAATTGATATGGATTGATCAGAAGTTACTATATTTATTGTTTATTTCAAGACTATTTACAGCCTCAAAATTGAGATTCAAAAGTAAGAGAACTATTTACACTATATACAGTATAGCTCCTTCGCTATTGTTCCGTCCGTATTGTGAAGTAAATTTTACAATTTTTTATGAACACAGAACATTAAGTGCATTAATGAATGCAATGCATGCAAAAGGAAATTCTGAACCACAAAGTATGCATGAACAAGAATTGTCATACTCAACACAACTTTCTAATTTTTTTTCTTTTTCTTTTTAATTTTTTTTAAGGCGAGAGAGAGAGAGCATGCGTATATGTGTGTGTGTGTGTGTGTGTGTGTGCACGCGCGCACACGCTATCAAACAGTTAAAATATCTATACAATATAAAAATTATTAATTTGAATTGAAGTGAGAAAGGGTCAAACTAAGAGCAAGCAGGTAAAAACAAATAAATAAATAAAATGACTGGAGTAGTGTTAGTGACTGACGAGACTTGAGCAGTTTTCAGCTCTGTCTGGTCAAATGTACCAAAACAAAACAAGAAACAGGTTAATCAAGTAACCTTAAATAGACCGAAATAGAGGCAAGCTGAAGAAAACCTAAGGTGAGCAACATGAGCTCCTGTGATGCCACGTACAGAGAGATCCGTTAATGTCTGTGTGTGTGTGTGTGTGTGTGTGTGTGTGTGTGTGTGTGTGTGTGTGTGTGTGTGTGTGTGTGTGTGTGTGTGTGTGTGTGTGTGTGTGAGAGTGGGGCAGCAAAAGAACATTTGACTATCTTTTTTTATTGATTACCAGTCTAAAGATGTTTTATATTGAAAAGAGACATCTGTGCGGAATGACACAAAGACCAATGCATGTGTCTGTCCCACTTGACAGGTCTCGGTCACGTGACAAGTTATCAGCCGTTACTCCTTAATTAAGTGCCCACAACTGCGCCAGTGTTCTAGATTAAAGTCAAGGCAGAATATCCTGAGATCGCCCAAAAAGTATTGAAAACCCTGCTTCCATTTGTGAAGTGAGATTTTCTGCAGTGACCGTAAAAAAAACAAAACTGCAGACTAGACGGTACGTCCGGAATACACTTCAAGTGTCATTGTCTCCCATTACCTCTAGATCAGCAGTTCCCAACCACTAATTCTCATTATTGTAATTATTATTATTTGATTGATTTGATCACCCATTTATTGGAAATGATCAGTATTTCTCCTACGTTGTATGCACTGATTGTAAGTCGCTATATTTCAAAATATACTTCATCAGTGCAGTCACTTGAATCGAGTTCTTAATATAATTATTTCTTACAATTATTTTGTTTACATAAATGTTAATTATCAATTTATGAAAAAAAGCTTTTTTATTGTCTGTTGATTTGACATAAAACCACTGCGGATGATTTATTATTAGACTACAGCCGTCCCGGAATCATTAATGATTATCGAGCAAATGAAGACCGGTCTGTGAAAATATTGTCTTAGATGAAACCGGTCGGTGGTGCAAAAAGGTCGTGGATCGCTGTGTTATGAGGATTCTTCAGCACGGGTACGAGTATTGACGAGTTTTACTCGTATCGTGCTCGTGCACGATACGACTACTCTTTTGAGACGAGTACCCGGCTCAACCCTACTCACAACGTACCAGAACACAGAATAGGGTTAAATGTCTTTTAAACAATACAACACATAAAGGTAACTGAAGATGTTAAGAGGAGATGTGATGAGACGCTTTAACGCATATCAGTATGCTCACTGCAGGCGATCACAAATCCACTCCCAAATGTCCTGATAATTTCCATCCCAGCAAAATTTTTATGAATTAATAATGGCCAGAGAGAGCAGGGAAACACAACCGTAGGTTTAAAGAATTTATCAAAGGAAATAATTTAAAAATATGTTCTTTAATTCAACAAATTTCAAAGGAAACCTGAAAGCCCTTTCCTCTCCCTTTAAACTATATGTTTCTCTTAATGTTAATGCATCAATACAACTGTGTTCAAAGCACAGGTCGTGTTACAGCAAAGCATTCTGAGCGCAAAAAATACCCACTAAGGCCTCATTCAGACCAAATCAGGTGTCGCGCTGGGGTGCGTTACAACACAACTGGGAGAGAAACATCCTTGGTAGTTTTTAGCTTCTGGCCTGAGAGAAACGTTTTACCCTGAAAGTCTCTTTCCATCCACAATAAGTTTACAGATTCCTCCATACCTGCTGGTTTCTCCTGATAGCACATTGTTGTTGTTTGAGGTGCCAAAAATGAATTGGAGGCTTGATGTTTTTACTACAACACTTGTGTGTTACGAAAGCACCTGGCAACGACTGCCGAAAGTGACAATGAATTGCTGTGATTCTAGTAGATTTAAGGGTCTCTAAGCCACCCAGGAACGTTTAATGCGCTGACCTCATCTTGCCACAGACAGGCAAACACGAACTGGGCAGCAAGTAAGAGAAGACCGATGACGAATTTTCAGGTAAATCAGGCCTCTCTTTGCTAATTATCACAAATGGAGAGACTAAGTGACAATTAATCTCGTGGGAGAATGTCGAAAGATCACAAAGTTCAACTGAAAGTTGCCGGCGAAGGAAAGAAAAAGACTGATGACAGCCACCTTTGCTTCTTTATCACATCCATTCCCAACGCTGCACTGAAGACCTGCACAAAGCACGGGATATTATTCTCAATAATCTCCTCAGAGCTGTTGCCTCCAGTCACATGTATTTGGAATACAGTGCGAGCCTGTCATTGTGTGCCTCATATATCTATTTATTTATTCATTGGTACCAGGCAGAGAAAATTGTTTCAACAGGCCAGGGCGTTGAAAGGCCAGCTTTTATGTTAGATTAGCCTGTTTATAGCAATGTTGCTGAGCTCCAGATGGATCAATATGGCTGAGATTTCTGGAGGCAAGCGCCCTACGTATCAGGTGAATTATGATTGTTGAAAGAGCAAAAATATGCTCTGCATGAACAATGGGAGCTGCAGAGCCTATTCACAGCCACCAAAAATACAGAAAACATCCTGACAAAGCGTCAGGTGCCTACTGGAAGTGAATTATATCACCTTCCAATTGGTACAGAAGTAAATACCCTGTTTACATAATTGTGTGTTTGTCCTGTGAAATGTGATATGAATGCTGCACTCGGGCAAAAATGACTTCTTTCACTTGCTCTGAAACCAAATTTGTTGGTGATGCATTATGCTAATCAAGATATTTATTCCCAGCACTATGGTCTCGTATGCCTGTCACCCACAGCCATTACTGCAAAACTTGATCAAAACGTTGAATGCTGGCAGCTTCCCACTAAGAGGGGTGATGAGGGCTGAGCATGCTACTTTTGCTGTGTACTCTCGAACCTCTATTCATACCGAAGCATGTCCTCCAAGGCAGCTCCATGGCTTTGATAGTATGAAGTGAAAGGCCCTTCCCTCCCCAGGGTCTGATATAATGAGAGTGAGTCTACTACACATGATCTGCAGCTCCCTCAAATAAGCTCCTTGAAACTGCTCGAGCCTGAAACAGTACAACAAACTGCACTGATTCATTTCTACATAAGCCTCCATGTACTATATGGACTGCCGTGTTTTAATGTGTGATGGAGAGCGACCCAGAATGGAGCAAGAATACAGAGAAGTATGGTAAACCAGCTTTGTGAACACCCATTCAGAACACGAACATAGGAAATCCGTCTTTCACTTTAATTATTTCCTCGAAGCACTAAGAAAATGTTAAGTGGTAGATTTTTAAAAGATTGTATTCATGATTTGCATTTGTGCATGCATGAATAGAAAGGCACTGCATAATTATTCCCAGAATAATTATTTAACCGTTCCTGTCTCTTAGTCTCTCGGCAGTCAGGAGTCTGAAAATCAAAACATTCAGTTGACAAAAGGTACTTGTTTTTTCTAGAGTGGTAGTCAGCACAATTTAATAGTTCTATTGAAATTAATTTCCTGATCCTGAAACATCCTGAATATTTCTACAAGATAATTTATTTTCTACATGAAAATCTTCTCTCCGTTAAAATATTAAAATATTGTATATATAATGGTGTTTTCTGTCCAACTTGCTGCAAAAAGTTTATGAAACGTTTAATCAGTTTCTCTGAAATCCAACTAGGGTCAACCAGCCAGCTTTTCTGGCCTAATTTAAGAAGTAGAGCACTACCCCCTGGCCCTTTAATGTCCTGTTTACTAAAGGGACAGGCAATACATACATACAAGTCCTCACAATTAGTATCATTTAAGATGGCGATGTGTAGAGGTCTGATACAAGTTAGTATTATGCTATTTTTCATAAATTAAGAGCATTTATTCCATGCTGATAGTAACACACCTGCATTAACAGCAGCCCCACTCCTCTGTGTTAAATTTACATAAAAACATCTTTGCTGCCTCACATCACAAGCCTAATTGCCAAGTTCATGGTCAATCTGATGCTGATGAAGCAAAGGATCTTTTCTCATCCTAACATTAGTTGACATAATACGTTTCAGCTGCCTCAGCTGTCATGAAGAAAGCAGTTTCATAATGTCTCTTGAGGACCGGAACTTATGTCCTAATGTTGAATCAGACAAGGATAAATGCCAGGTTTGAATACACAGCCAGATTGCTGCACTTTATTATAAGAAAAATATCTTGTCTAATTGTCAGGTGAAGGTTAGAATTCAATGTTGTGTACTTTTATAGAATTTCACAGATATAGAGGAGTGGTATTAGTGTTAATCTGACCGGACTAAAATTCTTTCGGCCTGTGCTTTTTTAAGTCGAGCTGCAGTCTGCTCGCTCACTGCCCTCAATAATGGCCTCAATTTAAGATTTGCCTTGCCTTACCTTCCTCTTTCTTGGGCTTTTCTTTGAGATACCAAAGCTTTTTTCTCTGTGAGCTGCTGGAAATAATCACAAGACATGACATGAATAAAAGTGTTATGCAGTGTGCCCTCTTTCCTCACGGTTAATGCGTTCCAGGAACCACACGTGATTAACGAATTCCGCGATAGAGCCACAAACTATTTATCTTATTATTTACAGTAATTTAAACGTTTATGACCCTCCCTATACTGATATTAAACCACCTTCTATCATAATTACCTTTTCCTACACTCTTATTGACTGTTTGAAGTGCTTTTGTGTGTCACGTAAGTCCGAGACTCACGGAACATAGTGCACTTTTGGATGCCATCAGCCAATAGAATGCGCGTACGGTATCACGTGACTGCCTACCAAAAATCCACGATGAGGTGAAGTCGCGAGCGTTGATGCGCGTATGCGCGAGGGCGCACTGTATTTTGATAAAAGTTTTCCTCCTCCTCTGACTTTATATGTGTGCTTTGTATTCTTGTGAATGATTATACATGCTTTGTACAGGAGAAAGCAGGTGACAGCTGTGATAAATGCAGTCTTTCTACTGTAGCTTCAGGAAATAATGACATTATGTGTGAAGGATAGATAATGTAAGCATCAGACCTTCTGACGCTCTCATCCTGAACACACTGACTGTCTACATTACTGTGAGTAATATGCGTTTAAACTGGCAGGCAATCATTCATGTACACAGGTGTGGGATTATTGTTTTGGAAGTATGGGATTTTTTTTTTGTGAACACTGCACATAACTGTCAATGTGTGGGCAGGTTCAGTGGAATTTCTGCAGAACCTGTGATGCTGTTGTCATTTATATCTCTTCTGTAAATGTAGATGCCAACAGGCAGAAGAAATGTCGAAAACAATAAAGAGTATAATTATGTTTGTAAATCGGATCAGTTTGAGAGATTTACATTTTTGCTGACTGCTTAAGAGCAATAAACAGAAAGCAAATCAAGAGGAATCCGTTGGACACTAATGTTGCTGCAGACCATCATTCTTGAGTAACAACAAAGAACGAAATGCCAACATTAAGATATAATGACAACCAACTATCAGTGCATCTCATTTCAAGAGAAATTCTTCATCTATAAAGATTATGTTGCCACCTGAGGCAGTAGCATCAAAGCAAGCAGTGCAAGAATAGAATATTTGAATGTATTCAATGTCACTGCAATGTCTGTTTGCAATACTTGCAGAATTAGTAATTGCAAGTAAAGGCTTAAACAATGGAAGGAAATTAAATCAAAATGTGCACAGTCAGGGCCTGTGCACTGATACTGCAGTATGCAATGTGAATAATTAATACCCTCCATCAAATACTAGCATACCCTACCCCCAACAACATTTCTCTGCCCATCCCTTTACAACATAAAAGAGGCACATGGAATACAAAAAAGGCGAAGTAAGTCAGCTCAACATGATTGGATCGCGGGGGATTTTCCCCCAGTGTGCAGTACTGCACCTCCAGCAGCACTTATGTCATGGGGAGGAGGGGCAGCTGGATTCCCTCTTCTCAATGATGAAATTCTTTTCATCGCTCCTCTTTTGCATAACAAAGGTGCATAAAATGCATTAAGCAAAGCGCAACTACCACAGGAAGGTCTTTCCGATGCAGTCTTCTCTTTCAAGGAGGAGATGCAAACTCTTCTGGGCAACATCTGTGGACATGTTGGAGGTTAAAAATAGTCCCTCCCCACTATCGCCAAGCATGCAGAAATCACTATGTTAATGTGATTAGGGAATTCATGCCATTCTCAAAATATTCCTTCCAATGACTGTTAGATGTGACGATTGTCGACACTTAATTTCTTGATGCTTATCACACCTATTTGAACGCATAATTTAATTTGATCTATTGAGATCAAGCCATGATTTGCTTTTTTTCAACACCATGAAGCTCAGTGAAGAGAAGAGAAGAAGCTAGAGGTTCATAATATTTCATCATAAGTATATAACGCTGATAAAGGGATGGATGAAAAGAAAGACCCTTAGCTTCATGCCAGATGTCAGGGTAATGTAACTGAGCCCTTAAAGACAAGAGGTAGCCTGAGGGCAGGTTGTCATCACCACTGACGGAAGGAACAGACAGGAGACATTTGCTTGGACTAGACCTGGAACAAGACTGTGGATGCTCAAAGGAACTGAACATGCTCCACCAATGGATAAATTCAAATGAGACACAGTATCATTACTTTACAAGTATAACATGGCCAGTAAGATGTTTATTAGTCTAAACGCAGACACAGCTTCCAAGCAAAGACAAAAAAAAGACAGCTTGTTTCCATGATCAACACTAGGAACGTGGGACGTAGAGCATACTGCAGATTTCACTCAGCTCCTGATGGAGGAGGTTTTTCAGTTTAACTCTGTCACACTAGAGTCATCTACAGCTGAACCAACTGGGACCAATAGCTTCCAAGATTTCTCTGTCATATAGTGTCATTACTTTCAAGACTAAACTGATGACATCACTTTACATACATTTTTAGAAAGCAGAAACATTTTCAATGTTTTTGTACAAATGCTTCACTTATGAGACTGAATTTGCGCTAGAAATCAAAATATTAAAATAAAGGGTTGAAAGACTGAAGGGAGGTTAGATTGAAGAATAAAAGAATGAAGCTATTACAGCGTCACGGCAACAGTAACAAACAACCTTGTAACACGATAAATGTAAAACATATTGCACCATTTTGATAACATTTGTTTGATACTAAGTTTTTAAACAGCTTGTTGTTGGTTTCAGGTTGGTTTGCATTTAATTATACCAGCGTGCGGTTCAGAGCTCAGGCGGACTTCTAAACCGGTCATTCTAAGGTCATGAGTCATTAACAATACTAACTGAAAAGGCAAGATGCTATTCTGCTAGAATCTACACATACTGCTCATAAACATTTTGGAATAATTGGATTTTGGGTACAATTTAAGGAAAACAACAAGTTCACACTACAATGAAAGCAGGACATTTAAGTAGAAGTGAGTGAGTTCCTCTTCTCAAACAAGTTATTGGATCAAAAGCCAACAGTGGATGGCATACTGCAACAAAAACTTCACAAGTCAATCTATTATCTGCTGAGGGATGCATCCCACTCTTCTTGAAGGGTGGCCCTCAGGTCGTTGAATTATGGTGACTTAGCTGATCCCGTAAGTTTTCTATGGGATTCTGGTCTGGAGAAAGTTCAGGTGGAGCATAGTTGTTCATGAAGACGAAATTAGGCCTGTGTTGTTCCTGCAGAGGACTGATGACTGGATTAATGATGTCATAACTAGTATGTGTTAACTAGACACACCTGCCCACACTGTAACACCACCACCACTGGTGGCAACAGTAGTTGATGTGTATAGTTGATGTGCAGTGCAAGACATGTCTGGTGGTCCAGCACACAGACCATGTATAATCCATTTTAAATGGCGCCTGGAGTTCTTCAGTACACTGCTAACAAGGAAGAGCAGTCATTAGTGTGGGATGTGGCCAAAGGACATCACTTCTATGCCTTTCTGTGACTTTTAGTCAGGCTTTAGAAAGGCATAAACCAATCAGGTCGATTATCATAAACCTGATGTATTTCTGCATTTGTCGAGGAACTACAAATTAAAATAAGCTCTAAGCTATCTCTGGTCTGTGTAACACATTTGTTGTGCAAGGTCCCAGTTAAACAAACAAACAAACAAATAAATACATAAATATTCCAAAGTTTGGAGAAGGTCACATTAAGTTCACCTGTAAAGGTTAGAGTGCATTTTAGGTTCATTCTGAAATTTCACTTTAAAGCCGATTATCCCTAATATTTTGTGAATTGTGTACCTTTAATGTATATCTCTGTGGAGCATGTCTCTTCATTTATTTTTATTTGATTATTTATTTTTATTTGATATACTTTACTAATCCCTGTAGGGAAATTGTTAGTGCACTCTACACACACTGTGTTGATCGCATGCATATATATACATGTATAGAATGTACATGGCTTGCGTGACTATTATTTCTGAAGGATTTGTCCTTCTGTACATAAATATTTGTCACCAGCTCTACAGAGTGCAGTTTGAATCCAGAAATTTATTCCTGCGGAGGAGTGATCTTATCTTAAATCAGTTTTCTTTCTGCTTTACAGTTTCCCAACTTCCTGGTGTTGTGGCCGTGACGGTTCCACTAGCAACTTGCTTTCCAGTAACTATGTGTTACTGGACTTCCCCTGTGTATATCTCCACAACGACATGCTGCCTGACTCAACCACCATGGACTTTGGTAGTTTTTGATGATTGTCTTAACTGTTGTGCTCTGTATTTCTAACATCTATTGCACATTTGCCCATCTTTTGCCCCAACTAACTAGTTAACCAAATACAAGCTGACCTCATCAGACTCAAAGAAAACTGGTAATTGGTTATAGGTTCTTGACAAAAAAAACTTTTGCATTGAGCCTCATTGCTGAAGCAAGCAAGTGAAGTGGTTGTAAACACAAACAAACTTGCAGGCAATGTAGCGGGCATCTTTGCATTAAAATGAAATATAACCAGGGTCTCTACTCCTTTGGCTGGGACACAAAATAAGCAGTTTGTACAACCAACAGCTGAGCAACTCGCAAGCTCTGAGCGACAACATTGACACACTGCTACCTTACCGCTGGACACACCGAACTTCACGTCAGAGATGAATAAATTCTTATCTGGAGAGAGGGGATTGTTGTCATGCAGATGGGGCTATGTCAATCACTCCTGTCAATCACTCCTCTCGTTACATCGCGACAGGAGCTTGATTATAATCAGCTCACTTCTGGCCCTTCTCACGAGTTTGTGCGCTGTAAAGTCGATACAGGACCCGTTTGTTTGCCAGATTCTAGGGGTTGAGAGGATTAGGGAGAACAACAATATGTAGAGACTGCCATATTTAGAGAACAAAACAAAAAAAGTGTTTTCCATAATATGATCCCTGTAAGTTCTCCCTTTCAAGACCCTATCCCGGTCTTGAACACTTGAAAGAATACTGAGCTGAAAGCAAGTTTTAACATTTGAAAGACACATTTTAACCCAGTAATCCTTTCCAAATGTTTGAACAATATTTTGGAATCGTAAAACACATATTTCACATATTCAGAACCTTTTCTTCATCTTGTGAATCTTAGTTTTAATGTTTTAATCCGTGACAGTAATGTTCTGTAAAGCAAAGTCTCACTTTCAGCAGCTAAATACGTCTTGATGGACGAAGGTTGACTGATCTTGAGAAATCATCAGACAGGAATGAGCGTGGACTTGGGTAGATGCATTTGATAAATTATGCTTAAGCAGTGCTCTCCGAGTCATTCAGACATTCAATACAGCTCTTCACAACCTCAAGAAGATTTGGAGGATTAGAGGTTGTAAGCCTTGCAAGCTCGATATATTGATCTCCTCTTCACTGAGAGCTGCATTCAATTTCCTCACAATTAGATGCACCTGAAGGTTAATATGGTGCTTTGTTAATCTGTTGCTTTTGTGTTGTCTGAAACGGACTCTCCTCTTGTCTCTGTCCTGTTCCCCACTAAACAAAGCACGATGGTGACTTAAGTCCTGTTCATTCAGTTGCCTCAAGATAGAATTGTTTCACTCTTATTGCACCTAACTGTCCTCTATTTAATGCCAAAAAGGCATAATGGGTTTGCTGTTCTTCACAATGCTGAATTGACATCGATATAAAAGTGGTGAGCCAGTGAAATTGGAGGACAGGCCGGGGGTGTGATGTTTGACCATGTGTTATGTAAAGACCCCCAGCCAGGAAGCTAAAAACAGATAGCAGCTGGGAAAAAAATCAACCACACTTCATCAAACTGGGAAATCCACCATGCAACCAGGACTGTATAGAAGTGTTTTTGCCATGCCCTTTTGTTAAAGCCTAGAAACTGACATTAGTGTGTTTTATACCAGCGGTCCCCGACCTTTTTTGCGCCACGGACCGGTTTGATCTAAGACAATATTTTTCACGAACCGGTTTTCATTTGCTTGATAATCATTAATGACGCCAGGACAGCTGTAGTCTAATAATAAATCATCTGCAGTGGTTTCATGTAAAATGCAGACATCAACAGACAATAAAAAAAACTCTTTTTCATAAATTGATAATCAATATCTCTGTAAACAAAATAATAGTAAGAAATAATTGGATCAAAAACTCGATTGAAGTGACTGCACTGATCAGGTTTATTTTTAAATATAGCGACTTACAATCAGCTCATTCAATGTAGGAAAAATACTGATCATTTTCAATAAAAGGGTGAACAACTCAATCAAATAATAATAATTATTATTAACGGTAACGGGAGACAATGACACCTGAAGTGTGTTCTGGACGTCCGGTCTACTCCGCAGTTTATTTGTTTTACGGTCACTGCAGAAAATCCCGCTTCACAATGACAGGAGGTTGGAAATGGAAGCAGGGTTTTTGATACTTTTTGGACGATCTCAAGATAATCTACCTTGACTTTAATCCAGAACACTGGCGCAGTTGTGGGCGCTTAATAGTGTGTGCTGGTAACCTGTCATGTGACCGAGACCTGTCAAGCGGGACAGACTCATGCAGACTGAAATAAATAAAACTGAAGTAATGTAAATTATTTTTTCTTTCTGTGCTGCCCAGTACCAAATGATCCACGGATTGGTACCAGTCTGCGGCCCGAGGATTTGGGCACCACTGCTTTATACCATACAATTGTGCATGCTGACCTAAAACTACATTGTTTCTCTGAAGGTTTAGTAATTTAGAAATTTGGGGTTCAGTATCCTGCCCAAGGATGCTTCAGCATGTGCACTGCACGGCTGGGGATTGAACCACCAACCCCCAATAAGCAGACAACCGGTCTACCACTAAGCCACAGCCTCCCCTAATAAGCAGTGACATTATATTAGTGCAAAAGAGCCCAGCTTTTCTATCACTGCTAGTTAAGTGCTTGAGTCCGTTCTAAACAACGCTTCTAGTCCGGGTAAATTGGTTTG